>NW_027142406.1:1895564-1998975 GCF_026170545.1 Melanerpes formicivorus | reverse complement strand
AAGGGAAAGGGAAAGGGAAAGGGAAAGGGAAAGGAAAAGAAGAGGAAGAAAAAAAAAGAAAAAGAAAAAGAAAAAGAAAAAGAAAAAGAAAAAGAAAAAAGAAAAAGAAAAAGAAAAAGAAAAAGAAAAAGAAAAAGAAAAAGAAAAAGAAAAAGAAAAAGAAAAAGAAAAAAGAAAAAGAGAAAAAGAAAAAGAAAAAGAAAAAGAAAAAGAAAAAGAAAAAGAAAAAGAAAAAGAAAAAGAAGATGAAAAGAGAAAGGAAAAGAAAAAGGAGAAGAAAAAGGAAAAGAAAAAGAAAAATTTTCAAAGGAAAAATAAAATTAAAAAAAAAGGCAAAATAAAAGTAATAGAAAGGGCTATGGTTAGAGCAGCTTTAGATGGAAGCAGGCAAGATTAGAGACAGATAAACAGATTAGAGGCAAGACAGAGATTTAATCCAAAAATGGGGAACTCCTCAGCACATGCTTTTCCAAGCAGAGGTTATGTGGCTTTGCTGAATGGAGATTGCGGGAGCTGAGCCAAATCCTCACCTGGAGTGCAATGGGAAAGCCCTCCTGCCATTGGGGTTAAGGACTCACCCCAGCTGAGCCCTGACCTGCTGATGGCAGCGGCCAGCTTTTCCACGTGTATTCTGCACGCTGCTGCTTCCGCTGGAGCCTGGGACCACCTCCTACAGGGGGAGAGGTCGAGGAGCCATGCACCTTTGAGGCCACACAATGATTTCATAGGAAGTTCAACCCCAAGACATCTTTCCTAAGCTGCATTCAGTTGCCCCTGCCCTGGTCGGCTGCCTTTTGTTGCAAGTGCTTTCTCTCCGTAGGAGAGGCACTGTGACACTGTTGAATTGGCCTCCCTATTTCTCCAGATGCTGGGGGGTTGTTGTTTGGTTTTTTGTTGTTTGGGTTTTTTTTTTTTGGGGGGGTGGGGGTGGTGGGGGTATTTATTTCTCAAGAGCTTTGATGTGGAGAGGTAAGGGCCAAACGTCCCCACACCCACCCTGCCGCCCATCAGCTGCTGCGGCGTGGTTCAGCGCCTTGCTGGGCTTCACGCGGAGTTAATCTCCTCTTCACTCTCACTTCCTCTCACCCTCTTCGGGCTCTGCTGTCCGCCCGTGAGTTTAGCTGGAGCTAGATCACACACACGCCCCTGGATTCTCCTTCCCCTGGAGCAGAAACCAGAGTGACCCCCAGCTAGCAGCGGGAGGAGAGAGGAGGTCTGCGAGCCCCCGGCGGCTGCGGTGGTTCTGCTGCCGCTGTGCGCCAGCACGAGCAGGCGAATTCCAAGAAGATGCAGTCATCGGCAGCTCTGTGAAGACAGGAAAGTGGTTACAAATGTTCTGTGCCTCAAAGAGAGAGAGGAGAAACCGCAGTCTGGCTGCAGCCTCACCTCGGTGCTTTCTGATAATCTGCTGTTAAGAAACATTCGTGGCCAGGTGGAGGTGAAAACAAACACTCCAGTGGATGCAAAAGGGATTGGTTTCTCTCCAAGCAGATCCAATGCAGCCTAAGTTCAGCATGCATAAGATAGTCCTCTTACAAAAGGGAAGAGGGACAGAGGCTTCTTCCTCAGAGCTGCCTATGTGGTGCATTGTGTGGAGAAAACTTTGCTAGGGCATACAGTGTAGCCATCCACTTCCAGTTGAGGCAGGAATGGTTTGCCCCAGAGTGAGTGCTAGGGTTTTGCATATTGAAGCCCTTGGTGATTCAAATATGACATCTTGTACATGTACTCAGCTATGGTGAGGCCACACTTTGAGTGTTGTGTTGAGTTTTGGGCACCTCGATACAAGAGAGATGTGGAGGTGCTGGAGCCAGTGCAGAGCAGGGCAAGGAAGCTGGGGAAGGGCCTGGAGAATAAATCCAATGAAGAGCAACTGAAGGAGCTGGGGATGGGTAGTTTGGAAAAGAAGAGGCTGAGGGGAGACCTCATTGCTCTCTACAGCTACCTGAAAGGACATTGAGGAGAGGTTGCTGCTGGTCTCTTCTCACAGGTAGATAGAACAATAGGGAATGGCCTCAAGCTGCCACTGGGGAGGTTTAGACTGGACATTAGGAAACATTTTTTCAGGGCAAGAGTGGTCAGGCATTGGAATGTGCTGCCCAGGGAGGTGGTGGAGTCCCCAAGCCTGGCTGTTTCAAGGTGGTTTGGATGTGGTGCTTGGGGCTATGGTTTAGGGGTGACCCTTGTAGAGTAGGGTTCTGGGTTGGACTTGGTGATCCTGAGGGTCTTTTCCAACCTGAATATTTCTATGACCCTCTGATCTTCTTTATACTGAGGCTACTCAGGAGAAGCAGCTTCTCACCCTCAGAAGGTTTGCTAGTCTTCTGCCTAAACTGTCTCCGCTTTGAGAAGATGTTGCATTTGCATCTGTTTGAAAAGGTGAGAGCAAGTATTTGCAAGTAAGTGGCAGAATTAACAAAGCTGAAGGCTTTCTGAAACGTTTCATCAGCACTTTGGGAGCCAGATTCTACATCCAGCCCAATGCCCATGTATTATCCAGTTGGGAATGATTGGCTTGGTTGGGGTGGCAGTGCAAAGAGAAACTATTACTAATGCCTCCCTAGCCAATTTGTACCAGTCCTTCATGAGCTGTTTTATCAGCTGAAGTAACTTGTTCCCATCCACCTCCATACCTCCCTGGTAAGCCCCTTGTTTCAGGAGCTGTAGGAGAGGGCACATCCCTGAGCTTCTCTCCCACCACCCCGTTGCTGCAAAGCTGCCTGGGCCTTTTTTCTGGTCCAGTCTGAAAAAGACCACAACAAAATGAGGAACCTGGGCTCCATTATCGATATCTGAGCTTTCATATTTTCACTATCAAAAGGTTTTACTCAAGCCTGGAATTCGCCACAGTGGGTGTCCTTTCAAAACCTGCCAAGTTTGCTTTAGAAAAAACAGATAACATTACCTTGGTATTTGTGGTATTCCTTGTTGCTGCTCTTCCCACTTCAGTGGAAGACTGCTGAGGATGTTTAGGGAAAGGCTAAGATAAATGTACTTCAGTATCAAAATAAATAGTAGAGGCGAATGTGTAGCTTGGATTATTCATGTTCATACTGGATTCCAGCTTGGGTTTAAAGAGAGCTGCCCCAGAGCTTTTAGGCTGTCACTCCCAAGTCCAGAAGGATCAAAGGAGCTCTGTTGTGGATAAGGCCTGGTCTTGTCCGTGGGGCACGCATGCTTTTGAGCACAGCACTCTGAAATTACAGTAGGCATAGTCTGAAGCCTGTTCTGGTAAGAGCTGTTCCACTTGCCATCGTTCCTCATGTTGGTCTCCAAGTGCCCTGGGACCATTGCACCTCCTCTGAGAGATGCACACAATGGGATTGCCATTGCTCTTGGCATGGGCCTGGCAGAGTGGCTACATCTGGCATGCAGTCAGCCACGACTGCACAAAATGTGGCTCCTGTTTGAGGGGTGCTCTGCACAGCTGGAGGAGGAGGAGGCCCTGCTGAGTTTCTCCCACATGACACCCTTCATTCCAGAAGATAGACACTAATGTTCTTGACCAAGTCCATATGTAGTGTCTTGGGCTGTCTCTCCATCCAGGCATCATTCCTGTAGGGGCACTTCATGCAGAAACTCACAGAGAAACAATGACTGACTGAAATTTGAGGTATCATAGAACCATAGAAGCATAGAATCAATAAGGCTGGAAAAGACCTCAAAGATCATCAAGTCCAACCTGTCACCCAAGACCTCATGACTAGCAGGTAGAAGTAAGGGCGTGCTCATCTGCATATGCAGATGGAGAAGCTTCCCTCCTGTGAGATGGAAGCATGCTGCCAGCTCTCAGATGATAATAAAGAATAGTAAAAGCACATTATTCTTCCACAGACTAATCCATCAACCACAAAAAAATATTGCCACAGCTATTCACCAGTCGCTGGGCTGTCAGGGTAAAAGCCAGCAGCTTAACATGCTGCCTAAGAGGGAAAGAGAAATTCTCCAGGGCAGTGCTTGAGTGCTCCAGAGGGATCATGGTTTTCCTGCTCTGGATTGTTTACAAAGCAGAGAGTGAAGTTCAGAGTCAACCAACTGATTATTCAGGCCTGATGTTTGGAAAGACCAGATACTGAATCCTTGATGTTTAGTCTCTCACACCAGGTCGTTCTTGCTCAGATGTTTCTGTTGCAACAGGAAATCGTGAAGGTAGTGAACCACCCCAGCACAAACCACAGGGGGTGTGGCAGTCTAGGAGAAGGAGATTCAGGCAAATGATTGCTAGCTTAAGCTACAGGTTGCCCAGGGAGGTGGTTTGGGCACCATCCCTGGAGATATCCAAGGTGAGGCTCGACAGGGCTGTGGGCAACCTGATCTAGTTGAGGATGCGCCTGCTGACTGCAGGACTGGATGACCTTTGGAGGTCCCTTTCAACCCAGACCATTCTGTGGTTCTATGATCTTGTAGATCTGAAGACCAGATACAAATGTGGACTCAGCCAACTGTGCACCAGTCCCAGTTCCTCTGCTGATTTTGATTCAGGTTTTTTTTTTCCTTGGGAGGAGGAAAAGGATCCTACAGAAGGATGATGGCACTGTATACCTTGACAGGAAGTATGGATGTTCTGCATCTGGCAAAAAGTCCTTCAGGAATGAATAGCAGAGAGACATGGAGAAAGGGGCTTCATATCTTCCCCGTCTGTGATTCTGTAAAATCTGATGGACCAGGTCACCATTTCATGGCTAAGAGAACTGACAAGAACAGACAAGACCAGAACAAGAGGACACAGTCTCAAGCTGTGCCAGGGGAGGTTTAGGCTGGATGTTAGGAAGAAGTTCTTCATAGAAAGAGAGACTGGCCATTGGAATGTGCTGCCCAGGGAGGTGGTGGAGTCACCATCCCTGGAGGTGTTTAGGAAGAGCCTGGATGGGGTGCTTGGTGCCATGGTTTAGTTGATTAGATGGTGTTGGGTGATAGGTTGGATTTTCAGTATTTCAGTATTCCTAAGGTTGGAAGGGACCTCAGAGATCATCAAGTCCAACCTGTTACCACAGACCTCACGACTAGAGTAGGGAGGACACTACTGCCCACTGCAGGCTTGAACTCACGACCTTCCCATTAAGAGTCTTATGTGCTACCAACCGTTTTGAAGGTCTCTTCCAACCTGGTCTGGTCTATTCCATTCCATTCCATTCCATTCCATTCCATTCCATTCCATTCCATTCCATTCCATTCCATTCCATTCCATTCCATTCCATTCCATCCCATTCCCGTCCCGACTTACTGAACTGCCACAGCCATGTGGACTCTAATAAAGTCTGGGTGGAGACTGTGTGGGGAATAATTTAGAAAGCACAAGGTGGATGCCTCAGCAGCGCAAACCACAGAAGTGGGGCAGCAGCTGGCTTCAACAGCAGGGGAAGATGCCTGGTGGTTGGCGTCCATGACCACTGAGGGTGGCACAACGGGTTGGCTAATACAAGATGCTAAAGCAAATTGTACTTGGGCTGGCAGTTAGCTAGCATGGGTCTTGGCTTGTTCACCTCTTTCCAGGTTTTACTGTTTTACTTTCCCTGTCAGGTAGTTTTGTTTCATCCCTTTTCTTTGTACTGGCAAGTGGGAAGTGTATCAGGATGTGGCTAGGGAAGGTGGGGGTTGATGTAGGATAGAATAGAATGGAATAGAATAGAATAGAATGGAATGGAATGGAATGGAATGGAATGGAATGGAATGGAATGGAATGGAATGGAGTAGAGTAGAGTAGAGTAGAATAGAGTAGAGTAGAGTAGAGTAGAGTAGAGTAGAGTAGAGTAGAGTAGAGTAGAGTAGAATAGAATAGAATAGAATAGACCAGGTTGGAAGAGACCTTCAAGATCATCGAGTCCAACTTATCACCCAACAAGATCATCGAGTCCAAGCTATCACCCAACACTATTCAATCAACTAAACCATGGCACCAAGCACCTCATTCAGTCTCTTCCTAAACACTCCCAGTGATGGTGACTCCACCACCTCCCTGGGCAGCACATTCCAATGGCAAATCTCTCTGTGAAGAATTTCTTCCTAACATCCAACCTAAACCTCCCCTGGTGCAGCTTGAGACTGTGTCCTCTTGTTCTGGTGCTGGTTGCCTGGGAGAAGTGACCAACCCCCACCTGGCTACACCCTCCCTTCAGGGAGTTGTAGACAGCAAGAAGGTCTCCCCTGAGCCTCCTCTTCTCCAGGCTAAGCAACCCCAGCTCCCTCAGCCTCTCCTCACAGGGCTGTGCTCCAGACCCCTCCCCAGCTTTGTTGCCCTCCTTGTTGTTGTTGTTACTATTATTTGTTGTTATTCTCAAGGCTGTGATGAGCAGGAGGGGGAAAGGAGCTCAAAGCTGACTAGGTTGCCATTTTCTGTGCTGTATTTCTCTCATGTCAGCAGCATGTTTCATGCTTCTGCTGCCTGCCTGAGGACTGGGAAGAAATCTCCTCCACAACTGCTACGACTGATCACCTGCGCCGCAGAGTTTCATTTCACTGCTGAAGTACCAGCATTGCCCTGGCTGAATAAAAGGAGGCTGGACAAGCATGCTTATGCTTGCAGTGGTATTGGAAAATTTCTCAAGTACCTGTGGGCAGGTGTGGCTCACATACTTGGGTTAAACCAATCACCAGATCTAGGGTCAGGAAGGAATTTTGCCCTAGGTCACATTGGCAGGGAGGATTGTGTTGTTTTTGTTTTCCTTGCTCTGCAGTGTGGGTTGTGGGTGGCTTCCTAGATTATCTACTGCCTTCTTAAGAAGTGTTTAAAGACCCAGGCTTCAGGCCCATGAGTGGGAAAGCAGTCCCAACCCTCTAGGTTTCAGGCTTGCCTCACATAATCATGCAGACACTTGGTGGCTGTGTGCTGAGACTTCAGTCTCAGAAGCGTACACAGCAAACTCAAGGCTGTCAGCATCTTTCAGGCTGCCCTCTCAGCTGGGCATCTCCACCTTAATCAAATCTCTTCAAGTATGCAATTTGGAAGTCTGGCCACACTGTTCAAACCTCTGGCTCCTTCCCTATGGCACAGCAGGTTTGGGTGGCAAAGGTTTTCAGACAGTTTTGGGTGGTGGAGCATTTCATGGCATGGTGAGGGACTTCTTAGGGTGTCAGGGAGTGATAGGACTGGGGGGAATGGAACAAAACGAGAAGTGGGTAGATTCAGATTGGATGTTAGGAATAAATTCTTCCCCATGAGGGTGGTGAGAGACTGGCACAGGTGGCCCAGGGAGGTGGTGGAAGCTTCATCCCTGGTGGTTTTTATGGCCAGGCTGGATGTGGCTCTGGGCAACCTGCTGTAGTGTGAGGTGTCCCTGCCCATGGCAGGGGGGTTGGAACTGGATGATCCTCGAGGTCCCTTCCAACCCTGACTGTTCTGTGATTCTGTGATGCATGATGTGGAGAAACAGGACATGGATACACTCTACAGTTTGTCAGGGTGCTTGAGACTTGCTGCAGAATGCTTGTGACTGTGATGCCCTGGACTTAGTGAGGAGGGTGATCTCACCTGAGTGCCCCAGAGCTGTCCTTTGGTTTCCTGTGTCGCTGGGGTGGGGCTGGGCTGGTACTGTTCATTTTTTTACTTCCAGAAGTCACTGAAAAGTTTATGCTTAACAATTACACCTCCTCTACCATTTATGTGAGCTGACTGGACTCACATTAGGAGCTTCATTGCATGATTCAAGAAAGCTGCTTGAAAGAGTCCAGCACAGAGCCACAAAAATGCTGAAGGGAGTGGAACATCTCCCTTATGAGGAGAGACTGAGGGAGCTGAGGGCTCTTTAGCTTGGAGAGGAGGAGACTGAGAGGTGACCTCATCAATGTTTATAAAGATGTAGAGGGTGAGTGCCAAGAGGATGGAGCCAGGCTCTGCTGGGTGATGCCCAGTGACAGGACAAGGGGCAATGGGTGGAAGGAGAAGCATAGGAAGTTCCATGGAAACAGGAGGGAGAACATTTTTCACTGTGAGGGTGAGGGACACTGGAACTGGCTGCCCTGGAGGAGGGCTGTGGAGATATTCAAGACCTGCCTGGATGAGTTCCTGTGTGATCTGCTCTAGGTGATCCTGCTCTGGCAGGGGGGGTGGACTGGATGATCTTTTGAGGTCCCTTCCAGTCCCTAAAGTTCTGTGATCCTGTGGAATGAGTCTATTGCTTTGGAGGTGTGGGAGTCTCGTAAGCAGGCACTCTTCTCTGTTAATCAAAGCACTGGAGGCATAACTGCACCGCTAATTCATTTCAAAGATGTCTTTGCATCTGCATCTCCTAACTGATCAGTGATTAAAACAACATGCTGCTTCGAAGCTCCTTGGGGAGTGGCTTGTGTGATGTTGGTATTAATAGCATGCAAACAATCAGAAAGTTAGGGGCATTCTTCTGAGGTTTTGAAAACCCTTAATGAGTACCTCAGTTATGCCATAATTTCTTTGCAGGCAAACACATGCCCATTATCATTATATTATTGTGCCTATTGTTGATATCCCACTGACATGAACAATTTAGGGAATTCCAAGCATTATGCAGCTCTCCTGCCAGTTCAGAATAGGCTGACACAGCTACAGCTACCTATTTAAGAAGATTAGCCTGAGTTTATTTGCATAAGAATTTCAATCGACAAAACCACTTACCACACCCAGGAAATGATCATTAAAAATGAATTACTGCACAGCCTTCTTTATTAGATGTGTGGTTAACTTCTGAATCCGACAGTAAATGCCAAATCCAAGGAGAGATGCCCTGGAATATTTCCTTCTAGGTATTTTAGCTTCTTGGATGTGCAGAGAATCACAGAAAACATCAGTTTGGAGGAGACCTCCAAGGTCATCCAGCCCAGCCTTCGACCCAGCACTGAAGGCTCAGCACTAAACCCTGTCCCTAAGCACCAGGTCCACACACTGCTTGAACACCTCCAGGGATGGTGACTCCACCGCTGCCCTGGGCAGAGCATTCCAGTGTTTGAGAGCCCTCTCTGTCAAAAAGCATCTCCTAACAACCAGCCTGAACCTCCCATGGTGCAGCATGGAGCCATTTCCTCTGGTCCTGTCACTTGCCACCAAGGAGAAGAGGCTGCCCCCTCCTCACTCCAACCTCCCTTCAGGTAGTTGTAGAGAATGATGAGGTTTGCCCTCAGCCTCCTCTTCTCCAGACTGCACAGCCTCAGCTCCCTCAGATGCTCCTCACAGGCCAGGTGCTCCAGGCCCCTTTCCAACCTTATTGCCCTTCTCTGGACACACTCCAGCACCTCAATGTCCTTCCTGTAGTGAGGGGCCCAGAACTGAACACACCATTCGAGGCTTGGCCTCACCAGTGCTGATCACAGGGGGATGATCACCCCCTTGTCCCTGCTGGCCACAGTGTTTCTAACCCAAGCCAGGATGCCATTGGCTTTCTTGGCCACCTGGGCACACTGCTGGCTCATATTTAATTGACTGTCAACCAGAACCTCCAGGTCCTCCTCCAAGTTGCAGTTTTGCAACCACACATCTCCAGGTCTGTAGCTTACCATGGGGCTGTCGTGGCCCAGGTGGAGAACCTGGGACTTACCTGTTATGGCAAAAAAAAAGTGATCTTGTGTACAACATCCATAAATACCCTCAAGTGACCATTCTCTAGCTAAGATGACAAGTCACTCTCTGCATGCCTTGTGCTACTCGGTTCTAGCAGTTCTGCATGTTTGGGTTGGCCTGTAGATAATGCCAGCCCATACTCTGAGACATCAGACCAAAGCAGTGATCAAACAGTGGGTTCCATTCTCTGTTGAAGCTCCCCCAGTCAGTCTGGCAGCAGAAAGGAGCCCTTCAGGAAAGGTAAGGCATTTTATGTTGTGGTCTTCTGCTGAAGGGAAGCTGGTTGCTGAAGGGAAGCTGGTTGCAGAAGGGAATCCGTCTCAGCAGCTCCAGTTTCAGCAGGTAAGCAAAAACAGAGAAGGAGCAAAAGCAGACGGAAAAGAGAACACAGAAAACTTGTCTTTCAGAAAAGTCTCAGTTGTAGGCTGTTATTTTTTGAGCCTCCAGTAGCAGCCAGAGGCCCCTGCCAAGGCCAGTGCTCTGATGTGTTGGGACAGAGATACAGCTGAGGAGTCCCTGAATACAGAATCACAGACTCACAGAATGAGCCAGGTTGGAAAAGACCTCTGAGATCAAGCCCAACCTATCACCCAGCACCATCTAATAACTAAACCATGGCACCAAGAGCCTCATCCAGTCTCTTCCTAAACACCTCCAGTGGTGATGACACCACCACCTCCCTGGGCAGCACATTCCAATGGCCAATCTCTCTCTCTATGAAGAATTTCTTCCTAACTTCCAGCCTAAACTTCCCCTGCACAGCTTGAGGCTGTGTCACTGGCTGCCTGGGAGAGGAGACCAGCCCACACCTGGCTACAACCTCCCTTCAGGTAGTTGGAGACGGCAATGTGGTCTCCCCCGAGCCTCCTCTTCTCTAGGCTAAACACCCACTGCTCCCTCAGCCCAGGGACAAAGCTTGTTCTGAGCAGGCAGCTTAACCCCCCAGATCCGGAGCATCCATCTCCGACTGGAGGCCGTTACACGTGGAACACCGCCGTGGCTTCGGCAGGAGCGGGGAGCAAAGGCGCCGGGCTCCCGGCAGCCCCAGCCCAGCGGGGGCCAAGTGCCGCGGGCGGCGGGGCCGGACGGGGGCAGCGGCAGCAGCTCCAGCCCCGGCAGCGACGAGCCGCGGGCGCCCTCTGCCGGCAGCTTTCCAAAACAGGGGAGGATGCCCGGGGGAGCTGTACAGCATCCCCGGCGCTCCAGTCCAAATCCCAGCGAAGAGCAAGCGCGCAATGAGATACGAAATGTTCACTCTAAAGAGCGGTGAGAACACCTTGCTTCCAATGCACTGTGTGGCGCTTGCAGAGCTGCGTCAGAGGAACAGGGCTGAAAAGCACCTAGAAAACCAAATTGCACCTGAGTAGCACAGTGACAGCACTACCTGGTCATGCCTCTGAAATGCATCTTCACATGGAATTGTGCCCCAAGAGCCTGCAGCCTTGCCCAGCCAGGAAGTGCAAAACAACATCTGCACATGTCTGAGAGCAGCGTGACAGCTAGCCCCATCTCGGAGAGCCAGGGAGTAACAGACTCATTAAATCGTTAAGATTGGAAAAGACCTAAAGGATCATCAAGTCCAAACATCAACCCTGGAGCCTTTCCAGCCCTGTCTGGATGTGTTCCTGTGTGACCTGTGCTGGATTCTATGATCCTGCTCTGGCATGGGGGTTAGACTCGATGATCTTTGAAGGTCCCTTCCAACCCCTAATATCCTATGATCCAACACTGCCACTACTGTGTTTTGAAGTATCAAAGCTACATGTTTCTTGAAAATGTTCAGGGGGAGTGATTCCACCACTTCCCTGGGCAGCTTGTTCCAGAGGAGATGACCTGGGTTGAATCAGGTCCAGTTTGGAATGGTCTGCCCAGGGCAGTGGTGGAGTCACTGTCCTTGGAGGTGTTTAAACAGCCTTTTGACCTAGAATAGAATAGAATAGAATAGAATAGAATAGAATAGAATAGAATAGAATAGAATAGAATAGAATTAACCAGGTTGGAAAAGACCTTTGAGATCATCGAGTCCAACCTAAAACCCAACACCATCTAAGCAACTAAACCATGACACTAAGTGCCTCATTCAGTCTTCTCTTACACACCTCCAGTGGTGGTGACTGCACCACCTCCCTGGGCAGCAAATTCCAATGGCCAATCTCTTTTTCTATGAAGAACTCCTTTCTAACTTCCAGCCTAAACCTCCCCTGTTGCATAATGTTGACCCTTCAGTGCTGGGTCAAGGGTTGGACTAAAGGATCTTGGAGGTCTCTTCCAGCCAGGTGTTTTCTGTGATTCTGTGATTCTGTAGTGGATGTCTGATGTTCCCACCTCCATCACAGGCTGAGGCAGGCCTGGGCATGTGGCTCCCTCCCAGGTCATGTGGCTCCCTCCCTAGTCCACCTCCCAGGGTGGACTAGGGATGGTTGCTAGCACCACTCTCAACTTGCTTCCTCTCAGAGCAAGAGACTTCAGATTGTTTAGCTCTCCCTATGTAGTTGCAGCCTTGCTGCTAGCCACATGCTGAATCCACATGCTTGCAGGACTTGGGAGCCAAAGTTTGCTTAGGCTCTGTGATCCCAGTCTGTGGCAGGGACTGGCAAGGGATGGCTGTGGGATTCAGAGTCTGGTCTGTCTCTTCTCCCGGGCAACCAGCACCAGAACAAGAGGACACAGTCTCAAGCTGCACCAGGGGAGGTTTAGGCTGGATGTTATGAAGAAGTTCTTCACAGAATGAGAGATTGGCCATTGGAATGTGCTGCCCAGGGAGGTGGTGGAGTCAGCATCCCTGGAGGTGTTTAGGAAGAGACTGGATGGGGTGCTTGGTGCCATGGTTTAGTTGATCAGATGGTGTTGGGTGATAGGTTGGACTTGATGATCTCAAAGGTCTCTTCCAACCTGGTTAATTCTGCATTCTGCTTCCCAGGATACTAGCAGGTGTCCCATCAAACTGCCAATGCATTCAGCATCTCTTCTTGTTACTGTCCTGGCAGCTAAGGGACCTGCATGTAGTTAGGTATCTGGCTGGAACTGATTCCCAGGGCAGTAGAACAACAGCATCTGCATGAATTCTCCAAAACCATGTTTGAATGGCCAGGGTAAGTAAAACCATATCAGTGTTCCTGGAGAGTGTCCACCTAAAGCCCACAAATAGGCAGGTTCATACAATTTGTATTTCTGTTCCTGTATCTACACCTTTTAGAGGTGCCTGGAGGCTTGCTTCCAAGTCTGTCAAGTTTATAATTTATAGAGACCCTAAATTCCCTGCAGAAGGCTTTGTTAGCTTGAGCTTCTCAGTCTGGGCAATGAGAATGTGAAGACACTGCTCAGTGGTAGGATGGGTGCCACTGGAAAACCAGGGCATGCCCTGCTACCACAGAAGCCTGCCAGTGGCAATGCTCTTCCTGCCAGTGGTGCTGGCACAGGGTGTGTACAAGACGGGATGTACTTGTGCTCTTGCAAGGCAGGACAGATTGTCAGGAGCTTAAAGCTTCATATTTGTCTTACCAGAACACTGTTGAGGTGCTGGAGCCAGTGCAGAGGAGGGCAAGGAAGCTGGGGAAGGGCCTGGAGAATAAATCTGATGAGGAGAAACTGAGGGAACTGGGGATGGTTAGCTTGGCAAAGAGAAGGCTGAGGGGAGACCTCATTGCTCCCTACAACTATCTACTAAAGGGCATTGTAGAGTGGCTGGTGCTGGTCTCTTCTCCCAGGTAATCAGTGATAGAACAACAGGGAATGGCCTCAAGCTGCCCCTGGGTAGGTTTAGACTGGACATTAGGAAACATTTTTTCCCAGCAAGAGTGGTCAGGGACTGGAATGTGCTGCCCAGGGAGGTGGTGGAGTCCCCAAGCCTGGCTGTGTTTAAAGATGACTTGGATGTGGTGCTTGGGGCTATGGTTTAGAGGTGACCTTTGTAGAGTAGGGTTCTGGGTTGGCCTTGGTGATCCTGAGGGTCTTTTCCAACCTGAATGTTTCTGTGATTCTGTGAACACTTTGCCATGAGTTTAGGGAAGTCACTTAACATGGAATCTTGTTCTCACAGTAGCTGATGAGAGCCTTGCTGTGGAATTCAGTCCTTTAATGAACAAAAATGAAAAATGTCCCCTGCTTGACATCAGGGAGGAAGTGCTTTGGGGTCAGGACTGTTTGGTGGTCCTTTGGTCCATCAATTACACACGGAACAAAGTGTAAGAGAGGATTTAAGTCGGGGGGGGGGGGGGGAAATTGTTACCCTTGCAAAGACAACTGGTATGCAACTTCAGCTCAGGGTTTTCTCAGCCCATGGGTCAGAAGAGAGAAAATAGAATAGAATAGAATAGAATAGAATAGAATAGAATAGAATAGAATAGAATAGAATAGAATAGAATAGAATAGAATAGAATAGAATAGAATAAACCAGGTTGGAAGAGACCTTGGAGATCACCGAGTCCAACCCATCATCCAACACCACCTAAATCAACTAAACCATGGCACCAAGCACCCCATCAAGTCTCCTCCTAAACACCTCCAGTAATGGTGACTCCACCACCTCCCTGGGCAGCCCAGTCCAATGGCCAATTTCTCTCTCAATGAAGAATTTCTTCCTAACATCCAGCCTAAACCTCCTCTGGTGCAGCTTGAGACTGTGTCCTCTTGTTCTGGTGCTGGTTGCCTGGGAGAAGAGACAACCAGAAGGGCAGTTCCCTGCAGAGGAAGAGGCCAGATTGGTGGCAGATAGGGCAGACTGCCTTAATGTTGCAAGGAAGTCAAACCAGAAACTTTAGCATCAAAGAAAGGAGGAGTGCTGCGAAAGCCCAAGGCTCACAAGTGGCACTTACCAGAGGTATCATATAAACTTAACCCTGCTGTCATGACTCCTGCTGGAAAGAAAGGAGGTGAAGGCCACGACCTGTGCAGCAGAGGTCATATGTTGCAGACCAGCAGACAAAGCAAGTGACAATGGGGAAAGGTTCTTAGCTGAAGCATTACCAGATGGCAGCTAATCTCAGCCAGGGGAGAAGGCAGGGCCACCAAATCTACTTGGGCAACCTGAACCTGACACTCAAGTGTTACCAAGGGAAAAGTCTGCTCTTCCAACTGTTACAAGACAGACCATACCCTGAAACCCGTGAAGTTAATCACAGGGATGTGCTGGTTTGGGACAGAGTTTGCTGAGATCAGACACATAACATTGCTGTCAATTAATTTCTGCACTGGAACTGAACTAATCTGAACATTAATGCCTTAATGCAAGTTTTTTTCCCCCTCCTGACCCTTCCTCTTCTTTGTGAAAACAGCTTTGGTCTTTATTCAGATCAAGGGCTGTTATGAGCTGGCAGAACCCTGTTGTGGTGGGTTGAAATTTCCACCCTCCCCCCCCCCCCCCCCAACATTATCTTTGCCAGACCAGCTCAGTTGGAAGCAAATGAAAGCTGTGTTTACAAGCAGAACTGCAATCTACAATGGGATGCAATGAATATGTACAAAATATACAGGACTGACAATATTTGCAGCTATTGACAATTAATAAACAGCACAAGGACCCCCCTGGTCAAACACCAGGGGAAGTTACTAACTTCTCCCTCCTTGCCTTCCCCCTTACCCCCCTGGACAAAAGGGGGAAGAGAAAGGAGCAGAGGATTTAGACTTAGCCAAAACAATGCAGTCTAGGTCAAGCAGAAGCAAGTTAGTATCTCTCCCAGAGCAAAGAAGTGAGACGAGAAAGAGATTGTTTTGAGAGCTAAATCTTACGGTAGATGTTGAACAAGAGGACACAGTCTCAAGCTGTGCCAGGGGAGGTTTAGGCTGGCTGTTAGGAAGAAATTCTTCCCAGAAAGAGAGATTGGCCATTGGGATGTGCTGCCCAGGGAGGTGGTGGAGTCACTGTCCTTAGCAGTGTTTAGGAAGAGACTGGATGAGGCACTTAGTGCCATGGTTTAGTTGCTTAGACGGTGCTGGGTGATAGGTTGGACTTGATGACCTCAAAGTTTTTTTCTAACCTGGTTAATTCTGTATTCTGCCTATTTCTCCAAGGGGATTGTTTAGAATAGAATAGAATAGACCAGGTTGGAAGAGACCTTCAAGATCATCGTGTCCAACCTATCATCCAACACCATCTAATCAACTAACCCATGGCACCAAGCACCCCATACAGTCTCCTCCTGAACACCTCCAGTGATGGTGACTGCACCACCTCCTCGGAATTATCTTTATTTTCCTTTTTACACCCAACAGGGAGTTATGTACATTTTACTACTTTTCTGCTCAGGATCTGTGAAAAATTTTTAAAGGCATAGCCTAAAGCTGTCACAATCCTGTGATCAGCCCTGGGTTCTGTCCTAGTGACTTGCTTTTATGATGGTAGTGGTGGAAACGTTGCTGTCCTTGCATTTAGCTGCAAATATGCTCACAGATTTACTGAGAAATCTCTGCTGGCCAAGCTGAGGCAGGACTCCAGTCTATTTCCCTGTCTGTAGTGGGGATGAGGAACACTCAGATGGGCACAGGGGTGGAGCTGAGCTCAGTATTCTGCTAGCGGCATCTCCTCAAAGTGGCAGGGCACAGATCCGAGAACGGAAACCTGAATGCTTCTCGTGGTGTTGGCTGCTACATGGTTTGCATTTAATCTTGTCTGAACAGCTTATGTTTTCACCATGCTTCTGTTTTCCTGCCTGGGTGAGAAGGAATAGAGCTGCCATTGTTGTAAGCAGCTGCCATGAGAGCCATGAGCAGAATGCAGAGCTGGGATGCTTCTGCGCCCAGTGAGAGCCTCGCCTGACAAAGGCCATGATCGGGTTCGGGTCTCTTCCAGTCATTCCTTCTACAGTTCACTAGGACTGCAGGATGAGTGCTCTTACTTACAGAATTAACCAGGTTGGAAAAGACCTTTGAGATCATTGAGTCCAACCTAAAACCCAACACCATCTAAGCAACTAAACCATGACACTAAGTGCCTCATTCAGTCTTCTCTTAAACACCTCCAGTGATGGTGACTCCACCACCTCCCTGGGCAGCACATCCCAATGGCCAATCTCTCTTTCTGGGAAGAATTTCTTCCTAACATCCAGCCTAAACCTCCCCTGGTGTTGCTTGAGACTGCATCCTCTTGTTCTGGTGCTGGGTGTCTGGGAGAAGAGACCAACCCCCACCTGTCTAAAACCTCCTTTCAGGTAGTTGTAAAGAGCAATAAGGTCTCCCCTGAGCCTCCTCTTCTCCTGGCTAAGCCACCCCAGATCCCTCAGCCTCTCCTCATAAAAGCACAAGCCCTATGGCTTGTGCTCCAAAGCCCTCACCAGCTTTGTTGCTACTTGTCTTGTGTGATTTGAGTCCCTCAGTTTGGCTGAGCACTCTCAAGGTTTAGGAAGGTAATCCAGCCCACAGAAGACAAGGGCAGTTAAGCACGTTCATGAAATGCAGCATGTGCTGAAGTGCTGAGTTGTCATGGTCACATCTCCTCAACATGGCCCAGGGGAGCAGTATCACACCTATTTTTTTCTACAACCAGGAAAAGCAGTGAAGACATAGAATCATAGAATTGTTAGGGTTGGAAGGGACCTTGAGGGTCATCTAGTTCCAAACCCCCTGCCATGGGCAGGGACCCCTCACACTAGATCAGTTCATCGTGCCTTGCATTGTATGCTGCTCGTTGCTTTAATACCTGGAGCAAGTGTGACCTGATTTAAGGTCCCCGCTTCTTCTGGTCCTCTTAGAGACAGGGTACACAGCAACACACAGCTCTTAAGCCATTTTTGCAATGCCTGTGTTTGAATCTACCACTCATATCACAGGATCTCAACAGGTTAGGGATTGGAAGGAACGTCCAGGGACCATTGAGTCCAACCCCCCTGCCAGAGCAGGACCACAGAATCCAGCACAGGTCACACAGGGCTGGAAAGCCTCCAGAGAAGGAGATTCCACAACTTCTCTGGGCAGCCTGTTCCAGTGCAGATCCCTGTCCCTCTTGAACTGGGGAGCCCAAAACTGGGCACAAAAAGTTCTGCTTTATCTGGTGCTGGTTGACAATTGGCTGCATATGAGCCAGCAGTGTGCCCAGGGGCCACGGAAGGCCAATGCCATCTTGGCTTGTATTGGGAATAGTGTGGCCAGCAGGAGCAGGGATGGAATTCTGCCCTGGGCACTGGGCACTGGTGAGGTCTCGCCTTGAGCACTGTCTGCAGCTCTGAGCTCCTCACTGGAAGAAAGTTCTTGAGGTGCTGGAGCAGGTCCAGAGGGCAGCAACGAGACTGGGGAAGGGGCTGGAGGGAAAGTGATGAAGAGAGGCCGAGGGAGCTGGGGGTGCTCAGCCTGGAGAAGAGGAGGCTCAAGGGGGACCTTATCACACTCTACAAGTACCTGAAGGAAGGTTGTAGTCAGGTGGGGGGTCAGGCTCTTCTGCCAGACTGTGACAAGACAAGAGGGCATGGCCTGAAGCTGTGCCAGGGGAGGTTTGGGTTTAGGAAGCACTTCCTGACAGAAAGGGGAATTAGGCACTGGAATGGACTGCCCAGGGCAGTGGTGGAGTTGCCACCCCTGGAGGTGTTGAAGGCAAGATTGGATGTGGCACTTAGTGCCATGGTCTGGTCGATGTGGTGGTGTTAGGTCACAGGCTGGACTTGATGATCTCAGAGGTCTGTTCCAGCCTCAATAATTCTGTGATTCTCAGATCTTTCGAGTGTTGTTAACAATAACATTTCAAAGTATTTTTCCTATGCTAACACATGAAACAGAGCTTAGACTGCTTGTAAAGACTCTTGCTCTGCCTGTTGACAATTAACCAATCTTGAAATTATCTTAAACCAAATTGGCTCTGCTGAACCTGGAGCATCTTTCTGGTTTCTTTAAGGCATCTTATTGTTACTGTGTGAGATGGAGTTTGCAGGGCAGGCAATCCTTTTAAAGAGAATGGACTGTTTTCCCCTAGGAAATGGCCACAAAGTGACATTATTTCAGAGCTGCAGCAGTAGAGGAGAGCTGGCTGGAACTGAAAGCTTGGGTGAGAACTTTCAGCACAGCTTCAGATTTTGTTGGACAACAGAGTTGGAGGTTTTGACTGAAATGTTTCTGAAAATAGCAGAACTCTCACCCCACTCAGAGAGCTGAATGTGAAACCTCAGATTTTGATGGGGGAGGAAGAACAGCGATGACATTTTCCTTCCAGTTTTGGAGCAGCCCCAACAATAAACTTTGCTTTATATAGGAAGCAAGTAGAACACAATAGGAATCAAATTGTGTATAGATCATAACTAGAAAATACAAGAGACTGATGCAAGTATTGAATAGAATGGAATAGAATGGAATAGAATAGAATAGAATAGAATAGAATAGAATAGAATAGAATAGAATAGAATAGAATAGATAAAATAGACATGAGGCAGAAAGTGAAAAAGAAAAAACGCAGAAAAAAAAGAAAAAAGGCAGAAAAGAAAGAAAAAATAAGAAAGTAAAAAAGAATAAAAGAAAAAGAAAAAAGAATAAAGAAAAAGGAAAAGAAAAAATTAAAAAGATGAAAGAAAGAAGAAAATAAAAAAGAAGAAAATAAAGAAAAAGAAAAATAAGAAAGGAAAAAAGAATAAAAGAAAAGGAAAAAAGAGGAACGAAATGGAAAAGAAAAAAAAAGAAAGAAAAAAGACAAGAAAGAAGAAGAAAAGAAAGTAAAAGAAAAATAAAGGAAAGAATAAAAGGAAAAAAGAGGAAAGAAAAAGGAAAAGAAAAGGAAAAAAGAGGAAAGAAATGGAAAAGAAAAAAAGAAAGAAAAAAGACAAGAAAGAAGAAAAGAAAGTAAAAGAAAAATAAAGGAAAGAATAAAAGGAAAAAAGAGGAAAGAAAAAGGAAAAGAAAAAATTAAAAAGATGAAAGAAAAAAGAAAAAAAAAGAAGAAAATAAAAAGAAAAATAAGAAAGCAAAAAATGGATTAAAAAAAAATAAGAAAAATAAGAAAAAAGAAAAAAGGAAAAAAAATAAGAAATAAAAGAAAAATTAAAGAAAAAAGAAAAAAGAAAAAACAAAGAAAAAAGGCAAGAAAAAGAAAAAAGAAAAAAATAAGAAAAAATAAAAAGAAGAAAAGAAACAAAGAAAAATAAGGAAAAGAAAAAATAATGATAAAGGAAAAAGAAGAAAGAAAAAAGAGAAAAGAAAAAAGAAAGAATGAGAACAAAAATAAAAAGAAGAAAATAAAATGAAAAATAGAAAAAATAAGAAAGAAAAAATGAAAAAGAAAAAAGAAAAAGAGGAAAGAAAAAAGAGAAAAGAAAAAAGAAAGAATAAGAACAAAAATAAGAATAAGAAGAAAAGAATATGGGAAAAAAAAAAAGAAAAAAATAAGAAGGAGAAAAATGAAAAAAGAAAAAAAGAAGAAAGAAAAAGAAGAAAGCAAAAAGAGGAAAGAAAAATGAGAAAAAAATATGAAAGAATAAGAACAAAAATAAAAAGAAGAAAAGAAAATGGAGAAAAGGAAAAAATAAGAAGCAAAAAATGAAGAAGAAAAAAGAAGAAAGAAAAAAGGGGAAAGGAAAAAGAGGAAAGAAAAAAGGGGAAAGAAAAATGAAAGAAAAATGAAAAGAATTAAGAAAAAAAATAAAAGAAAGAAAAAAATAAAAGAAAAAGGTTATAAAATAAATGCAATTTCTAAAATATACAAAACCAGCAAAAAATCTGAGCATGAACAACCATATTTCTCAATGTTCAGTCTGTTTAAAATGAGAAGGCTTTTGCATTGATCATGGAATTCTGTGTGTTGCAGTCGTCACTTCATGGCCTCCCCTGAAGAGCTACAAAGCTGAAGGCCTTGGTCCAGTTTCTCTTTGATGAGCATTCAGGGCCCATTTGGGGAATTTTGTTTCATTTCCTGTTTTTTTTCTTTCCATTGAGGGAAGTGCTGGCACCATCTGCTGGGATTTCTGTCTCTGTGAGAAAAAATCTGTGACCAGCCACGTTAGGATTTTGTTTGGTTCAGCGTCCTTATTAAGGACCTGGCTGAGGGGATTGAGAGCACCCTCAGCAAGTTCCTGGTGACAAGAAACTGGCTGGCACCTGTCAGGCTGTGCTGCCCCCCAACAAGATCTGGATGGGCTGAGAGCTGGGTACAGGCAAACATCATGAAGTTCAATAAGGACAAGGAGGGTCCTGCATCCTGCACCAGTACAGCTTAGGGGCTGCCCTGCTGGAAAGCAGCTCCACAGAGAAAAAGCTTGGAGTGCTGGTGGACAGCAAGTTCTGCATGGGACAGCAATGTGCCCTTGTGGCCAAAGGAGCCAATGGGAACCTGGGATGCATCAAGTGTGGCCAGCAGGTCCAGGGAGGTTCTTCTCCCCCTCTACACTGCCCTGCAGAGACCAGACCTGCAATACTGTGTCCAGTTTGGGGCTCCCCAGTTCAAGAGAGACCTGCTGGAGAGAATCCAACAGAGAGCCACAAGGATGCTTAGGGGACTTGAGCATCTCCCCTATGTAGAGAGACTGAGAGCCCTGGGGCTGTTTAGTCTTGAGAAGACTGAGAGGGGATCTGATCAATGTCTACCAATATCTGAGGGGTGGGTGTCAAGTGGAGGGGGCCAAGCTCTTTTGGGTGGTGCACAGTAATAAGACAAGGAACAATGGAGACAAACTGGAACACAGAAGGTTTCATTTCAACATGAGGAGAAAGTTCTTTACAGTGAGGGTGGCAGAGCCCTGGAACAGGCTGCCCAGAGAGGTTGTGGAGTCTCCTTCTCTGGAAACTTTCAAACCCCACCTGGATGCATTCCTGTGTGGACTACCCTAAGTGATCCTGCCCTGGCAGTGGGGTTGGACTGGATGATCTCTGGAGGTCCCTTCCAACTTCTAATGTACTGGGATACTGTGATTCTGTGATTTCAGTCCTCACACCTAAGCACATACCAAGTACTGTCCACTTTGACTTGTATGCTACCTTTTTTTTCTCCCCAGTTACATGTCACCTGTGTTTACATTTGAATTCCCCAGGCCTCAGCAATTCCCTGGAGTTCTGGTCCCTGGCCAGGTTTAAGAAGGCTCCTTTCCCAGGAATGGGATGCCTGGGTCCTGGCTCTCTTCTCTCTTCTTTCCATCACTCTGCCTCACTCCTGCTCTGTGCAGGAGGACTCCAAAACACTCCTGCCAATTTTCTGCTTCTTTCCTCACCTCTCAGGCTTTGATGAGCCTGGCACAAAAGGGATAAGCAGGGACATGTTCTGGCTTTCAGGGTGCAGGTAGGTGGGATGAAAGTGTTTTCTGGTAGGAGAAGGGGCAGAGATTTTAATCTGAAAGAAGGTAGATTCAAACTGCATACATGAAAACATTTTTTTATGATGAGGGTGATAGAACACTGGAACAGGAAGCCCAGAGATGTATAGATGCCTCACCCCTGCAAGCATTCAAGATCAGGCTGGGCTGGGCTCTAAGCAACCTGATCTAGTTGACTATTTCCCTGTTCACTGCAGGGGACTGGACTAGATGACCTTTAAAGCTGCCTACCAACCCCAAACATGCTATGATTCTATTGATCGGTTTTACAGTAGCCATACAAGGAGGTAATATCACTTGAGACTTGTTGTCCAGGTCCTGTATAAACAGATTTCATCTGCCGATGGCAGGGACACACTCAAATCCTTCTAGAATCATAGAATGGTCCAGTCCAGAAGGGACTTCCAAGGTCATCCAGTCCAACCTCCCTGCAATCAGCAGGGACATCCTCCATTAAAATAGGTTGCCCAAGGGCCTCATCAAGCCTCACCTTCAATATCTCCAGGGAAGGGGCCCCAACCACCTCCCTGGGCAACCTGTTCCAGTGTTCCACCACCCTCACAGTGAAGAACCTCCTCCTGATATCCAATCTAAATCTGCCCTTCTCCAGTTTGAAGCCATTGCCTCTTGTCCTGTCTCTGCAGGCCCTTGTAAACAGTCTCTCCCCAATGATAGATGGCTCATATATTAAACCCTAAATACAAACAACTTCTCTATTTTGAGGACAACTTGCCACTTGGATCTTCAGATTTATCAAGGATAGGGTGGTTTAGTTTTTGTGTGTGGATCCACACACAATTATTCCCCCTTATCAATCAAAATCCGTTTTCAAGGTGGTACAATGGAGATATCCAAGCCAATCTAATGAGATTTTGTATTCTGGGGTGACAGAGTCACCCATTTCTGATTTAATGTGTCATCTGAAGACAGTGAGCAGAAGCTTTCTATTGTAAATGACCACACTGCAAGCCTCACTGATGTTCTGTACTGACCCAAACACTAGGGACTACCAATCCCTGCAGAGTATTGGCATTTCCAGGAACTTCTAAAGGAGGGTATAATAGTTGTGTGGCTTGTGTGATACTACTACTAACAAGCTCTATGAGGCCTTGCTTTTGGAACTGAGTTTAATCTCTGATGTAAGTATGCACCTTTGAGCCACGCTGGTGGATGAGAAGCTCAACATCAGCCAGCAGTGTGCACTTGTAGCCCAGAAAGCCAATCCCATCCTGGGCTGCATCAAGAGAAGCATAGCATAGGTCGAGGGAGGTGATTCTCTCCCTCTACTCCACTCTGGTGAGACCCCACCTGGAGTGCTGCATCCAGATCTGGAGCCCCTAGTACAGGAAGGATCTGGAGGTGCTGGAACGTGTCCAGAGAAGGGCCATGAGGATGAGCAGAGGGCTGGAGCTCCTCTCCTGTGAGGACAGGCTGAAAAGGTTGGGGTTGTTCAGTCTGGGGAAGAGAAGGCTCCGAGGAGACCTAATTGTGGCCTTCCAGTATCTGAAGGGGGCTATAAGAAAGCTGGACAGGGATTTTTTCAGGGTGTCAGGTAGGGATAGGACTAGGGGGAATGGAAAAAATGAGAATGAGTAGATTCAGATTGGATGTTAGGAAGAAGTTCTTCCCCATGAGAATGGTGAAACACTGGAAGAGATTGCCCGTGGAGGTGGTGGAAGCCTCATTCCTGAAGGGTTTTAAGGTCAGGCTGGATGTGGCTGTGAGCAACCTCCTGCAGTGTGAGGTGTCCCTGCCCATGGCAGGGGGTTGGAACTGGATGATCCTTGAGGTCCCTTCCAACCCTGACAATTCTATGATTCTATGTTTGGAAAAATTAACCTGTGAACCCAGGCAATTGACAGACTTTGCCTTCTTGCTGATTTTGTCAGACTTTCAGGTATAGCTTTGGCAAATTTTAGAGTAGCAAAAGCCTGGGTAACAGTTGACAAAACTCAGCATTAGTTATTTGAAGCAGATGCCAGACCTACCTGCAGTCAGAATTGATGCACTCTGAATAGGTCTGTGGGTGGGAATGGTGACGGCACCTGCCAGTTATCGGGGAAAGGCTCTGATAGTCAATGTGTAGAGTCATTTCTTCACTGCAGTCTGAGACACTGCTCACTGCTTCCTCCAACCTCATCTTCAATGTACTGTGGAGCACATTGTACTGAGGAATCTGACAGCCCTGGGCAGATGGAGGGATGATGTCATCGGGCTTTGCCATTTCTACTTCCTATGAACATTTGCCTTATTCTTACATCCCAGCTCTTTCTTGACATGTTTGAGACTAGAAACATTTTTCTTTTATTTGGATGGGGGGGGAGGGGGCACAGAGAAGGAATCACTTCTTTTTGATTTCAGACAAGATCTGGCAAGTGAGCTCTTGTTGCTTGTCAAAGAAAAAAGCCTTAAAAATAAAACCCCAACACAACAAAACCAACAACCGACCACCAAAAGAAAAATTAACACAGAATCTGTGTTCAGCAAAGTGATTTGCATAAGCTGTACACTTGGTTCTTTAGAGCTGGAACAGTTCTAACCTATGACAAATTCCTCTGTCTGGGCTGACTTCCAAAATCATTTTCATCTCTCCTGGCAAAGGAACTGAAGCCTGCGTTCGTTCGGCGCTAATTAAGGGCCCGCAGGAGAAGGGCCCCAGTTGAAATGCTGACACACTTTGTGCACGCTTTATGCGTGAAAGGGGACACTGAGCCCATTTGATGGCACCTCCTGCTCCCCTAGGCCCTGCAAAATTGTAAGTGGGGGGAACAAAATAGGTTGGGTGAGGTCTCGTTAAGCTTCTGAGCTCCTAAAGGCCTGCAGTTTCGCTCCCCCCCCCCCCCCCCCCAATTAAAAAGGAAGGATATTGGGAGTTGGAAATCTTTGACCAACATTAATGAGCAGTAAAAACAAAACAACAACAAAAAAAGAAGAGATTAAAAGGTTGGCAGCTCCCCAGTGAATATGAAGTGACATTTGCAATTTTGATGAAGCATTTACAGCTTAACGAAGCTGAGCCTCTGCCTCTGGAAAGTCTTCGTTTTGGAGTCGCCAGCACGTCACAGTATCACAGCACATTGGAGGCTGGAAGGGACATCCAGAGATCATAGAAACATAGTCAGGGACCTCAAGGATCATCTAGTTCCAACCCCCCTGCCACACTGCAGCAGGTTGCTCACAGCCACATCCAGCCTGGATGTAAAAACCTCCAGCGATGAGGCTTCCGCCACCTCCCTGGGCAACCTGTTGCAATCTGTCACCACCCTCACGGGGAAAAATTCCTTGTTAACATCCAATCTGAATCTACTCATTTCTATTTTTATTCCATTCCCCCCAGTCCTATCACTCCCTGACACCCTAAAATTGTCCCTCCCCAGCTTTCTTGCAGCCCCCTTCAGATACTGGAAGGCCACAATTAGGTCTCCTCGGAGCCTTCTCTTCTCCAGACTGAACAGCCCCATGGATCATTGAGTCCAGCCCTCCTGCCAAAGCAGGATCACTTAGGGTAGCCTGCACAGAAATGCATCCAGGTGGCTTTTGAAAGTCTCCAGAGAAGGAGACTCCACAACCTCCCTGGGCAGCCTGTTCCAGTGCTCCATCACCCTCACTGGCCCTTTTACATAAAACTGGGAACTGCTGAGAAGGCAGGAAGGGAAACAGCAGACCAAATAACTATGTGGAGTTCTTCCAGCTGGTCTACCCAGTCCCACAAGGAAACCTTGCATTCTAGAACATGAGAAGACACATAGATTTTAGGCATCCAAAGTGTTTAATGGAATTCAGAGTCCTCGACTGAGCAAGGCACACGGAAAATAACACATGTAGAGAGTCAGAAACACCCAAATACAGCATCCCCCCTAAAAAATCCAGGGGAGACACCCATGTAGTTACCATGAAATGGGAGACAGCACAGTGTTCACTGGATGACAGGATGTTATGGGTTAGAAGGGATCTCTGGAGATCATCAAGTCCAACCCCCCTGCCAAAGCACAGCTCACACAGGAATGCATCGAGATGGAGCTGGAATGTCTCCAGAGAAGGAGACTCCACAACCCCTCTGGGGAGCCTGTTCCAGTGCTCTGTGACCCTCACAGTGAAGAAGCTCCTCCACATGTTGGGGTGGAATCTCCTGTGCTGTAGTTTCCATCCATTACCCCTTTACTTATCACAGGGTACAAATGAGGTGAGCTGGCCCCTCCCTCTTGACACCCAGCCCTCAGATAGAATAGAACAGAATTAACCAGGTTGGAAGAGACCTTTGAGATCATTGAGTCCAACCTATCACCCAACACCATCTAATCAACTAAACCATGGCACCAAGTGCCTCATCCAGGCTCTGCCTAAACACCTCCAGTGATGGTGACTCCATCACCTCCCTGGGCAGCACATTCCAATGGCCAATCTCTCTTTCTGGGAAGAATTTCTTCCTAACATCCAGCCTAAACCTCCGCTGGCTCAGCTTGAGACTGTGTCCTCTTGTTCTGGTGCTGGTTGCCTGGGAGAAGAGACCAACCTCCACCTGGCTCCAACCTCCCTTCAGGGAGTTGTAGAGAGCAAGAAGGTCTCCCCTGAGCCTCCTCTTCTCCAGGCTAAGCAACCCCAGCTCCCTCAGCCTCTCCTCATAGGGCACATTCATTAAATCCCCTCTCTGTCTTCTGCAGACTAAAAAGCCCCAGGGCTTTCAGCCTCTCCTCACCAAGCAGTGCTCCAGTCTCTTCATCTTCCTGGTAACTCTCTGTTGGACTCTCTCCAGTAGATCCCTGTCTCTCTGTAACTGAGGACCCCAAAACTGGACACAATATTCAGGTGTGGACTCACCAGGGCAGAGTAGAGGGGGAGGAGAACCTCCCTGGATCTGCTGGACACACTCCTCTTAATGCACCCCAGGATCCCATTGGCCTTCTTGGCCACAAGGGCACATTGCTGACCCAGGGATAACTTGTTATCCACCAGGAGAACAAGTGTTGGTCTTCTGCAGGAAAACATGCATCCCTGTTTGGGCTTCCCACCAATAAGCTCTCTTGTGAAGCTTTGTGTTTGAGACACCAAAGCTCCTGCGTGCAAGGTACAGCCTTCTACAAAACCAGCCTATGCTGGGTTCAGATTCAGTCCCTGCTCTGTATGCTATCATTACACCCTCTAGTTGAACACCCAGCAGCAGAGCTATCTGTGGGAGGCTGCCTTAATCTTTTCTGAAGTTGTTGACCTGAGTATTTGCCATCTGCTTTGGAGATATAAATACACACATGCTTGGGCTGCAGAGTGATCTGACCCTGGATGTTAACTATTTCACCCAGATGTCCAGCATGAGGCAAGGAAAGAAACTTCTTTTCTAGCTTCTCTGTGTGGAACCTCACCTAGGAAGTGTCCTCTGAAAACACTGATTAGACTCAACTCTGCAGCTGAACTACATGGAGAGCTCCTGTGGAGACTCACAGAGCTTAACCAGGGTTCAATGCACTCACCCTGGTCCGGGAAAGGAGTGAAGTACATCCATCCAGCAGCAGATGTTCAGATGCTTAGTGACCTGTGGGAAAACACTTGGTAGAGGCAAGCATATTTAGGCAGCTGCATGGTGTTTGAGGAATTTAAGGAATCCCAGCTCATGTCTTTGGCTTTTCTCCTTGCTCCTTTGTGACGAGTGTGGGAAAGAGAAAAAGAAAGAACAGGAGGACTTCTCTGAGATATTCTTGTAGCATTCTTCTCCTCAGGCTTTGCCCTGTTTGCCTGTGGCAGCCCTCAGCAAACTATTTCATTGTGAGGCAGGAATGCACTGAGACAGACCCGGGGTTTTCACTAGGAAATAAACCAGCAAGCATAATCAGCATTCTCCTTGAATCCCCATCCTTGCCTTAGGAGGAGGAATTTCAAGGCCAAGCTTCTACGATCCTTAAACGCGGAGCTTCCGCAAGCACAAACGCTCCAATATTTCCCCTTCTTCTTGGCTACAGAGGACAATTCTGTCTTGGTTTTGTCCTGAAAAAGTCTTGCCTGTGTTCAGCACCGGGCACGTGCTCGCGAAAGAAAAGCACCATGAATGCTTACATGTCCCTGCATTATCGGCCACGTGCTCCGTCACCGGGAGACAAACGGTCCACTGAAACACGGCTGGCCTGGACGTTCCAAATACCAAGCAGATGCAAGCAGAATGCCATAGGGAAATAAGAAACACATTGTGTGCAGTTTCAAAAGCTTACAGCGATGGAAGGGCCTTCTGAAAGCCCTAATGAATATCTCCGACGCACAACGCAAGCGAGACACGAAAGGCGGCCCCCGCATCGCAACACAAAGCCGCGGAACTGGAGATAGCCTCTGAAGGAAGCCACAAAAATAAACCTACTGTATGGGCTTTGGCCGGGCTGGAGGAGCTAATTCTCCTCAAAGCATCCTTCTAGTGCTGTGTTTTGCAGCAGGAGTTGATAACACAGCAGTGTTGTGGCTATTCTTGAATAAGTACCCAGGCCGTGTCTTCCCAACATTCCCCTGCCCCGAGGGTAGGCTGAGGGGTGGGCAAGATCTCACAGTCTCACAGTATCACTAAGGTTGGAAGAGACCTCGAGGATCATCGAGTCCAACCTGTCACCACAGACCTCATGACTAGACCATGGCACCAAGTGCCACGTTCAACCCCTTCTTGAACACCTCCAGGGACGGCAACTCCACCACCTCCCTGGGCAGCACATTCCAATGGCTAACAACTCTCCCAGTGAAGAGCTTTCTCCTCACCTCGAGTCTAAACCTCCCCTGGTGCAGCTTGAGACTGTGTCCTCTTGTTCTGGTGCTGGTTGCCTGGGAGAAGAGACCAACCCCTTCCTGGCTACAAACACCTTTGAGGTAGTTGTAGAGAGCAATGAGGTCACCCCTGAGCCTCCTCTTCTCCAGGCTAAACAATCCCAGCTCCTTCAGCCTCTCCTCACAGGGCTGGGGAGCATGGCTGAGCCAGCTGAGCCAGACTGGCCAAAGGGGTATTCCATGCCATATGACACCAGCTCAGATATAAGAATGAAGTGAAATTGGTCAATGGCTTCTATCCTCCTAAGGAACCACCAAGCTTAGAGACCCCTACTGCCTGACACTAACCTGTGTCCTGCTGATGGGAAGCAGGGGCTAACAACCTGGTCAATTCAATTCAATTCAATTCAATTCAATTCAATTCAATTCAATGCTATTCTGTTCTATTCTATGCTATGCTGTGATATTCAATTCTATGCTATGCTGTGATATTCTATTCTATTCTACTCTATTCTACTCCTATTCTATTCTATTCTATTCTATTCTATTCTATTCTATTCTATTCTATTCTATTCTATTCTATTCTATTCCATTCCATTCCATTCCATTCCATTCCATTCCATTCCATTCCATTCTCTCTCTGCCTTTGCTTCCCCATGCTCTACTGCCTTTGCTTATTACTGCTATTAAATTGCTTCTGTCTTATTACTGCCTTTTGGTATATTTCTCCCCTCTCCCCTATCCATTTAAGAATCATAGAATCATAGAAGTGTCAGGATTGGAAGGGACCTCAAGCATCATCCAGTTCCAACCCCCCTGCCATGGGCAGGGACACCTCAAACTACAGCAGGTTACTCACAGCCACATCCAGCCTGGCCTTCAAAACCTCCAGGGATGAGGCTTCCACCACCTCCCTGGGCAACCTGTGCCAGTGTCTCCCCACCCTCATGGGGAAGAACTTCTTCCTAACATCCAATCTGAATCTGCCCATTTCTAGTTTTGTGCCTTAGACAGAGAAAGGGATGAACAGGCTAAGCAAAGCTTCTCTTTGAGTTCAGTAAGACAATTAGTGCCAACATCACCCTGCCTGTCACTGCCTCTCTGCCAACCCAGGCTCCTTGTTTGTGAACTCCTAAAAACCACTTAGTAATCTGAACCCTTAAGACACCTGGTTAAAGGCAGTGAAATCTCTCTTGACAGACCCAGCACACCATTATGCCACAATTTATTAGTCCTCCAGAGATCACTTTTGACCTATCCTGAGCCAAGGGAAGTTTAAGCTGAAGGTGAGGAGAAAGTTCTTCCCAGAAAGAGTAATTTGCCTTTGGAATGTGCTGCCCAGGGAGGAGGTGGAGTCACCATCACTGGAGGTGTTCAAAAAAGGACTGGATGTGGCACTTGGAGCCACGGTTTAGTAGTCATGAGGTGTTAGGTATGAGGTAACAGGTTGGACCTGATGATCTCTGAGGTCTTTTCCAACCTGCTTGACTCTGTGATTCATATAATCCTGTTAAAACTTTCTGGCATGCCTGGGGCCTGACTGTCTTCAGTAACACAGTGGTGTGAAATATTTATGCATTAAGATTAAAACTTAAGACACAGATTTCAGACCTGTTTAGGGGAATTCTTTATCTGTGCTCGTGGCTACTTGACAGGTAGACTCCAAAAGGTTGCAAGGTACCAGCTAAGTGGCTCAGAACACTGTGACAGAAGGTGGAGTCTCTGGAGGTGACCCAAGTTAACGTTTTTGAGAGTCGATGGAAAGATTTCTGCGCCTCTTTGAGTGTTGAGCTGGTCTGTGAGAGGCTGGATGTGATCCAATTGAGGCCCATAGCTACCAGAAGCTGCTACCAGCCAATGGCTGCTCAGCAAAAAGATGGTTGCAGTAATGTGCTCAGCGGCCAATGGTTGCAGACACAAAATACTTTTCATTCTTCACAGTGCTCTGGGTTCAGAAGACCAGGAAGGCAACAATAATAATTAATTTATCAGCCCATGCTTGCCCCACATTGAGGTATCTGGAGGAACAGTCAGATGAATGTGAACCCCACTCTGTTCTCCAACAGGTAACAGGCAACAGAGGACTGCAGGATGAGAGGACTGTCATGCTGACTCCTTTTACCAGGAGTGAACTGCTGCTTTAAAATACAAATCTAAGGGCTGATCTACAACTGCTACACTGCCAAATACAACTGAGATTTCTTAGAATCTGCCCTCACTGTGCCTTTTGTGTAACATGCTTCACAGAATCACAGAACACTAGGGGTTGGAAGGGACTTCCAGACACCATCAAGTCCAAAGTAGGATCACCTAGGGTAGTCACAGAATCACACACAGAATCACAGAATCACCAAGGTTGGAAGAGACCTCAAAGATCATCGTGTCCAACCCTCACAGGAATGCATCCAGGTGGGTTTTGAAAGTCTCTAGAGAAGGAAACTCCACAACCTCTCTGGGCAGCCTGTTCCAGGGCTCTGTCACCCTCCCTGTAAAGTAGTTTCTCCTCATGGTGAGGTGAAATCTACGTTCAAGTTGGTATCCATTGTTCCTTGTCTTGTTACTGGGCACCACTGAAAAGAGCTTGACACCCACCCCTCAGCTATTGATAGACATTGATCAGATCCCCTCTCAGCCTCCTCTTCTCCAGACTAAACAGCCTCAAGGCTCTCAGTCTCTCTTCACAGGGAAGATGCTCAAGTCTCCAGATCATCCTTATGGCACTCCTAAGATGTCTTTGTGTGGCTATTAACTATTGTAATCTCTGTGGTGGTAAACTTTTTAAATGGCAAGTCAAAGTGTTTCCTTGAAACCTCCTCTGAAATTCTCTTTTGTTATGGACCACTCTCAAGCTAAGCCTGGGGGGGAAATAACAACAAAAAAAAGTAATAATGAGACTTAAGGAAATATTAGGAAAATAATTGTCATGGCAAGAGTGGTCAGGCATTGGAATGGGCTGCTGAGGGAGGTCGTTGAGTCACCAACCCTGGATGTGTTTAAAGGTGGTTTGGATGAGGTGCTTGGGGATGTGGTTTAGGGGTGACCCTTGTGGAGGAGGGTTCTCAGTTGGACACAGCGATCCTGAGGTCTTTTCCAACCTGAATGATTCTCTGATTCTGTGAAGGAATGGGTAATATTCCTTTCTTTCAGTCCTACCAAAAAAAATCACTCAGAAGCATGCTTTGAGGGGGTACAGCTTTCAGGTCAACCTGAAAGAAGATAGTGAAATGAAAACTGGTAAAGATGAAGGATCAAAGTGGTGATTATTCAGCCACTGCAAGTCTTTCAGGGGAAAGTTAAACACTGCCAACACTTTTATGGTGTTAAGGCTGGTTAATACAACAGGAGAGAATACCTGGACTTGAGAAATCATGGAACTTTTCATTTTGGAAACTTAGAATGATAGAATTGTCAGGGTTGGAAGGGACCTCAAGGATCATCCAGTTCCAACCCCCCTGACATGGGCAGGGACACCTCACACTACAGCAGGTTGCTCACAGCCACATCCAGCCTGGCTGCAAAAACCTCCAGGGATGAGGCTTCCACCACCTCCCTGGGCAACCTGTGCCAGTGTCTCACCACCCTCATGCTGAAGAATTTCTTCCTAACATCCAATCTGAATCTCCCCATTTCTGGTTTTGTTCCATTCCCCCCAGTCCTATCACTCCCTGATACCCTAAAAAGTCCCTCCCCAGCCTTCTTGTAGGCCCCTTCTAAGCAGAGACCAGACAAATGCTTGCTAGGAACAATTGAGGTGGTGATGATGCTATAGTGGAGCAGGAGAATAGACCAAGAGCCCCTTCAAGACTTCTGCAAATTTATCTTCCTTGATTCTGTGCCTGCAAACAGAAAGGAGTGGTAGCCAAGAACATGCTAAACTTGGGAAGGTGTGCAGCAATGTTTTGAATCCATTTATATACAAGCTAAAGTTTAAGAAAATATACATAGGAGATGAAGAACTGCAAATGAAAGATGACAGAGAAATAACACACAGGCATTTGAAACGGGGGCAGAAAATAAAATGGGATTCAGCTTGGAAAAAGGCAGGCTAACTGTAGTGGTTTGAGCCTTAACTGGGAGTTAAAAGCCCAAATGGGGAAAAGGCTGACAATCTCTTCCCCACTCCCTCCCCCTCTTCTCCCTCCAAAGAGAGAGGGGAAAAATAAAGGGTAAGGAGCAAATCCACTAAACAACAATCTGGAGTCGGCTTGGAAGAAGAAAGGCAAAGAATTTTTCTTTAAACTATATATATATGACAATAACAGGAAAAGTTCACAAGGGCAAGGAACACGAATGGATGGGAGTGGGACAGAAAAGAATAATACAAAACCAGTCTTTCTCTGAGGAGGTGCAGAGGCAGCAGGGAAAAGGATCAGGTCCGGCCACGTGGCTGAGGAGCAGGAGGGCAGCTGCAGTAGCTCTCATCCAGCAGAGGCAGGAGCCAAAAGGAGATACAACAGCTATGATGTCCTGCTATTTATACCCTGGATGGGCAGGGAAGGGGGAGTGGAACAGATTCAGCTTTCCCAGGGGGAAACGCCCTGCAGGGAGGGTAAAGTACCTGCAAGCCCTCCACCCTGCTTTCTTCTTTTGTTTTCAGAAAAGGGCGTTAACCCACCACACTAACCTACTGGGGGAAATAGAATCTGGAATAATAGCCTCAGGGGGAAAATGAAACCTGGAAACCATCAACATTACAGAGGATGTTTTCTGGGTGATAGGAGGTGGTGGAGTCACCATCATTGGAGGTGTTCAGGAGGAAACTTGATGGGGTGCTTGGTGCCATGGTTTAGTTGATTAGGTGGTGTTGGATTGGTTGATGGGTTGGACACGATGATCTTGAAGGTCTCTTCCAACCTGGTTTATTCTATAAAGATGTGTTACAATCTATAAAGAATAGAATAGAATAGAATAGAATAGAATAGAATAGAATAGAATAGAATAGAACGGAATGGAATAGAATAGAATAGAATTAACCATGTTGGAAAAGACCTTAGAGATCATTGAGTCCAACCTAGCACCCAACACCATCTAATCAACTAAACCATGGCACCAAGCACCCCATCCAGGCTCTTCCTAAGCACCTCCAGTGATGGTGACTCCACCACCTCCCTGCACAGCACATTCCAATGGCCAATAACTCTTTCTATGAAGAACTTCTTCCTCATATCCAGCCTAAACCTCTCCTGGCACAGCTTAAGACTGTGTCCTCTTGTTCTGGTGCTGTCTGCCTGGGAGAAGAGACCAACCCCCACCTGGCTACAACCTCCCTTCAGGTACTTGTAGGAGCAAGAAGGTCTCCCCTGAGCCTTCTCTTCTCCAGGCTAAGCAACCCCAGCTCCCTCAGCCTCTCCTCACAGGGCTGTGCTCCAAACCCCTCCCCAGCTTTGTTGCCCTTCTCTGGACACCTTCCAGCAACTCAACATCTTTCCTAAACTGAGGAGCCCAGAACTGGACACAGGACTCAAGGTGTGGCCTAACCACTGCTGAGTACAGGGGCAGAGGACAGTGAATTAGATTGATGTGGATAAAGCACCACTGTAATGGATGGAGCTCAGCTGGGACTTTGAAATTTGGGTTCCCTGCTTCGGCAAGTGAGGCACACAAATAAATCCCCCAGCACTCACAGGATCAGTCTGTCTGCTGATTTATACCTCCATTGAAAAGTGGGCTGGAAGCATTTAGAAATTCCTGCTATTTTACAATACCCTGGGAAAGAGCTTTGTTGTTGAGTCCCTGAAGCTTCACCTAGAGACCAACAGGCAACTATAGAGATATGCCCTGATTATAATCTGGTTGAACACAGTTTTCCAACAGACTGAGCAAGGTAACAGGCATCCTTCCATTCTTCCTCTACTTTATTTGTAATAAGGAAGTCTGAGCAAGGTCTTGATTCACTAGATCTCAGGATGTTCAGGGTTGGAAGGGACTTCCAAAGATCTGGCAGCCCAGAAAGCAAATCCCATCTTGAGCTGCATCAAAAGATGCACTGCCAGCAGATCCAGAGAGGTGATTCTGCCACTGTGCTCTGCTCTGGTGAGACCTCACCTGGAGTATTGTGTGCAGGTCTGGAGACCTCAATATAGGAAAGATATGGACCTTATGGACAGGGTCCAGAGGAGGGACATGAAAACGATTAGAGGATTGGAGCACCTCTGCTATGAGGACAGGCTGAGGGAGCTGGGCTGTTCAGCCTGGAGAAGAGGAAGCTGTGGGGAGACTTCATAGCAGCCTTCCAGTAGCTGAAGGAGGCTACAGGAAAGATGGAGAGAGACTGTTTACAAAGGCTTACAGTGACAGGATGAGGGGCAATGGCTTCAAAGTAGAGAGGAGCAGATTTAGATTGGATATCAGGAAGAAGTTCTTTACTATGAGGGTGGTGGAACACTGGAACAGGTTGTCCAGGGTGGTGGCTGAGGCTCCTTCCATGGAGATAATCAGGGTGAGGCTCAACGAGGCCCTGGGTAACCTGATCTAGTTGGGGATGTCCCTGCTGACTGCAGAGAGGTCAGAATGGATGACCTTTGGAGGTACTTTCTGGCCCGGACTATTCTGTGATTCTATGAAACCATTTCTGTGATGTCACTTTCCCTTCTCTTATTGTCCAACCCTTCTATTCTGGAAGACCAGTTCATTCCTTTTAAAAATATGTCTTCTTGGAAGGCAGACTCTTCAGATTTAGTTTATTTCATATTGACACGAGTAGCATTGGGCTGAGGGATTATTTTTATCTTTCTATGTACCCAGTCCAACAGATTTATGAGCAGACTTTCCAAGAACAGCCAAACATGGGTCAGGGCCATCTGACTTTTCACAATCTCTTTATGTGCCACTGCGGTGACGATGTTAGAGAGCCTGTCAGCATACAAGAAAACCTCTTCTAGCTCTCATTTGCCTTCAGGAAGTGGCCTCATCCTCTGCACCCTTTAGATCCTTTCCATTTGGAGTTGTTTTCATTTTCAAGTGAGAATCTGGTGATGTCCATACTGATATGTTCACCATCGACAGTGAATCCTCCTGATGATACACCGCACTGTTGGAAGCTCTGCCTCTCAGCAGATGCTTGCCTTGACTTTCCATCACCTTTATGCTTTACAGCACATGATCATAAACTTCAGGGTGCTTCTGAAACTAGCTCAAGATTTGGAGTGGATCAGATTCCTGAAGCAGTCTCAGGAATGAAGCAAAAAAATGCCAGAACAGAGGTGTTGAGGAGGAGACTTGATGGGGAGCTTGGTGCCATGGTTTAGTTGTTTAGGTGGGTTGGATTGGTTGATGGGTTGGACGCAATAACCTCGAAGGTCTCGTCCAACCTGGTCTGGTCTATTCCATTCCATTCCATTCCATTCCATTCCATTCCATTCCATTCCATTCCATTCCATTCCATTCCATTCCATTCCATTCCATTCCATTCCATTCCATTCCATTCCACCAGGCTGTCCAGAGAGGTTGTGGAGTCTGCATCTCTGGAGGCATTCCAAACCTACTGGGACATATTTCTGGGTGATTTACACTGGGTGGTCCTGCTCTAGCAGGGGGGTTGGACTAGATGATCCTCAGATGTTTCTTTCAACCCCTACCATTCTGTGTGATTCTTTTGTTATCTACACCTTTCACCCTTGGCACGAAGACTCTTTCCATGCCAAGAAGTTGTGTGTGAGTACCAGGTGAAATTCTGATTACTCTTGGTGACTACAGAAGAATCAAGATGCATCTGATCTCAGTAGTAAGTTGTTAATGATAGCAACTAGCTCCACCAGTAGCATAAACTATGTGAATGTGGTTTGACTAGATGACCTTTGGAGGTCCTTTCCAGCTGAAACCATTTGGAACAGGTTGCCCAGGGAGGTAGTGGAATCCCCATCCCTTGAGGTTTTCAAGGCCAGGCTGGAAGTGGCTCTGAGCAACCTGATCTAGTGTGAGGTGTCCATGGCAAGGGGGGTTGGAACTAGGTGATCCTTGAGATCCTTTCCAACCCTAACAATTCCACGATTCTATGATTTTGCTATCTTTGTATACCTCTCAATAAAGCCACAGCAAGGACAAGGGGACTATGGCAAGGGGAAGAGTCAGAAGTGAACAATCCAGAGAGGTTTCTTACACCGCTGAAACATCCAGATGAATTCAAAGGTTGATTAAATCAGAAAGCATATCATAGAATCATAGAATCATAGAATCAACCAGGTTGGAAAAGATCTCAGAGATCAGGAGAAGTGTGGCTAGCAGGTCGAGGGAGGTGATCCTCCCCCTCTACTCAGCCCTGGTGAGACCCCACCTGGAGTACTGTGTCCAGTTCTGGAGCCCCTATTACAAGAGGGATGTGGAGGTGCTGGAACGTGTCCAGAGAAGGGCCACAAGGATGATTAGAGGGCTGGAGCACCTCTCCTGTGAGGACAGACTGAGGCAGTTGGGGCTGTTCAGTCTGGAGAAGAGAAGGCTCCGAGGTGACCTCATTGTGGCCTTCAAGTATCTGAAGGGGGCCTACAGGAAGGCTGGGGAGGGACTTCTCAGGATCTCAGGTAGTGATAGGACTAGGGGGAATGGAATGAAGCTGGAAGTGGGGAGATTCAGGCTGGACGTGAGGAGGAAGTTCTTCCCCATGAGAGTGGTGAAGCCCTGGAATGTGTTGTCCAGGGAGGTGGTCGAGGCCCTGTCCCTGGAGGTGTTTAAGAGCAGGCTGGATGAGGCTGTGGGCAGGCTGATCTAGTGTGGGGTGTCCCTGCCCATGGCAGGGGGGTTGGAACTAGATGATCCTTGCAGTCCCTTCCAACCCTGAATGAAACTATGAAACTATGAAACTATAAGTTCAACCTATTACCTAACACCTCAAATGGGGATCTTTGGGCATTCACAGGATCAGAGGATGTTAGGAGTTGGAAGGGACCTCTGGAGAACTTTGAGTCCAACCCCCCTTGCCAGAGCAGGGCCACATAATCTCGCACAGGTTGCACAGGAGCACATCCAGACAGGGCTGGAAAGTCTCCAGAGAAGGAGACCCCACACCCTCTCTGGGCAGCCTGTTTCAGTACTCTGTGACCCTTACAGTAAAGAATTTCTTCCTCATGCTGAGGTGGAACCTCCTGTACTGTAGTTTATATCCATTGCCCCTTGTCCTATCCCAGGGCACAAGTGAGCAGAGGCTGTCTCTTCCTTCCTGACACCAGCCCTCAGATATTGATAGACATTGATTAGATCCCCTCTCAGCCTTCTCCTCTCCAGGCTAAAAACGTTTCAATATTCATGTTCTTGCTTATCTCTTACTTGCACTGAATAATCTGAAGAGCTGACTGGACTTTCCAACCTCAGCAGCACTGCTGTGACGGTTGGTAGCTTTCAAAGGATGCTTCCTGCAGCAGCTATTCTCTCATTCCCTCTGAAGACTCTTTGGAGTCCTGCTTATCTTCCTCCAGCCAGAACTCGTAGTGATTTCACTATTTACATAACAACAGTAAGGCCACAAGGAGACCAAGAGTGCAGGGCTGTGTGGAAATGGCATCCTGGCTTGCATCAAGAATAGTGTGGCCAGCAGGAGCAGGGAAGTCATTGTGCCCCTGTACTCAGCACTGGTTAGGCCACACCTTGAGTCCTGCGTCCAGTTCTGGGCTCCTCAGTTTAAGAAGGACATTGAGACCCTTGAAGGTGTCCAGAGAAGGGCAACGAGGCTGGGGAGAGGCCTTGAGCACAGCCCTGTGAGGAGAGGCTGAGGGAGCTGAGGTTGCTTAGCCTGCAGGAGAGGAGGCTCAGGGGAGACCTTCTTGCCCTCTACCTGCAGGGAGGTTGCAGCCAGGTAGGGGTTGGTCTCTTCTCCCAGGCAACCAGCACCAGAACAAGAGGACACAGTCTCAAGCTGCACCAGGGGGGGTTTAGTCTGGAGGTGAGGAGAAAGTTCTTCACTGAGCGAGTTGTTAGCCATTGGAATGTGCTGCCCAGGGAGGTGGTGGAGTCCCCATCCTGGAGGTGTTCAAGAGAGGACTGGATGTGGCACTTGGTGCCATGGTTTAGTAGTCCTGAGGTGTTGGGTGACAGGTTGGACTTGATGATCTTTGAGGTCTTTCCCAACCTTGTTGATTCTATGATTCCATTAAACTGAGGCATGCCAGCTCTTAAAAGTCAGTGTTTGCCACCAGCCTGCTGTTCCCTGACACGGGAGAGCTGAGAGATGCCAGAAACATTCAGCATGGGACTCTTGATATATCCTCCCACATTTTAGGTGACCAGTAGCCCTGAGGCTGCTTTTAGATGTTTGGCTTTAACTTCCTTGGGATTCAAATACAGTGAGTCAGTCGCTAATCAGCAATATGATGCTCCAAATTGGTTTTCAAATCAAATTCAGCTCCCTGTAAACCGCAGGCTTAACCTAGTTAACTTGTAATTGCAGCTTTAGCAAGTTGGATGTGTCCATTATCTCACTGCTTTTTTCACAATGATTACATCACCGTGAGGCACAAGCATCTCTGGTCCTCTAGCAAATCCTATCCCTACACTAGCATGGCTGAAATAGGAAAATGTTCTCTTACAAATGGGAAGTGGAAACCACAGAACTCTGGTTAATCTCTCCTAAAATCAGGGGGTGGAAAAGCCCGGAGCAGAAGACATGTCTTGATTGATAGCCTTTTGCCTCAGCCTTAACTGATCCTTGTCTTTCCAATCCAAGCTTAAAATCTGCTGTAAAATCACTTCCTACAGACATCTATGTCAGCATACAGAAAATTAAAGGTCAAGTCCCCAGAGCGAGTGTCTTGGACAAGATGTGCATGTGAGATGCATGAGAGCTGGGCAAAGAGGAACTTAATGAGTATAAGTGCAGTGTCCTGCATCTGGAAAGGAATAATACACTGCACCAATACAGGTTGAGAGGTGATCTGCTGGAGACCAGCCCTGTGGAGAAGAACCTGGGATTCACAGAATCACAGAATCACCAAGGTTGGAAGAGACCTCAAAGATCAATGAGTCCTGGTGGATAACAAGTGACCCACGGGCCAGCAATGTGCCCTTGTGGCCAAGAGGGCCAGTGGTGTCCTGGGGTGCATCAAGAGGAGTGTGTCCAGCAGATCCAGGGAGGCTCTTCTCCCCCTCTACTCCACCCTAGTGAGGCCACACCTGGAATATTGCATCCAGTTTTGGGCTCCCCAGTTCAAAAGGGACAGGGATCTACTTGAGAGAGTCCAGTGGAGGGCTACCAGGATGATTGAGTGACTGCTTTAGGAGGAGAGGCTGAGGCACCTGGGACTTTATAGTCTGGAGAAGACTGAAAGGGGATATAAAAAAAATGTTTATAAATATCTGAGGGCTGGGTGTCAAGAGGGAGAGGACAGGCTCTGTTCACTTGCACCCTGGGATAGGACAAGGGGCAATGGATATAAACTACAGCACAGGAGGTTCCACCTCAACATGTGAAGGAAATTCTTCGCTGTGAGGGTCACAGAACACTGGAACAAGCTCCCCAGAGAGGTTGTGGAGCCTTCTTCTCTGGAGACTTTCCAGCCCCATCTAGATGCATTCCTGTGCAACCTGTGCTAGATTCTATGGTCCTGCCCTGAGGGGAACTTCAGAGGTCCCTTCCAACCCCTAACATCCTGTGACACTTTTATGCAGCTGTGTGCCACTTCTGAAAGGAAGCTACTCAGTTTTGCCTGGTACATTTGGGTTGCTCTCCATGAGCACCCACTGCATGTGTAGATTGCTAGCACTGGATTTCTTTTTACTGTATATAGGCACAGCCATACAAACTGGGCTTTTCAAATGCAACAAGGCAGGCTAGGCCACTCAGCAAAGCTGTGGTGTGACCTGTTAGGCATGATGGAAGTGTTCTTTGCCATGAGGGTAGTGAAACACTGGAACAGGTTTTTCAGGAAGGTAGCTGAGGCTCCATCCCTGGAGATATTCAAAATGAGGCTTAAAAGGGCTATGGATAACCTGATCTAGTCGAGGATGTCCCTGCTGACTGCAGAGGGGGTTGGACTGGGCAACCTTTGGAGGTCCCTTCCAACCCAGATCATTCTATGATTCTATGACTCTTGGAAGCTCCCAAGAGTACTGATGGTTACAAATAGGATAGAAACAAACCTGTAACTGCTGTAGAACTGCCACAGGGTTATTATTCAAAGGACACAACAGCCACAGTACTATTACTCGAAGTGAGGCTCGACAGGGCTCTAGGCAACCTGATCTAGCTGAGGATGCCCCTGCTGACTGCAGAGGGGGTTGGACTGGATAACCAGAACAGAACAGAAGTTGGGATAGAATAGAATAGAATAGAATAGAACAGAACAGAACAGAACAGAACAGAATAGAATAGAATAGAATAGAATAGAATAGAATAGAATAGAATAGAATAGAATAGAATAGAATAGAATAGAATAGAAATTAACCAGGTTGGATAAGACCTTTGAGATCATCGAGTCCAACCTATCACCCAACACCATCTAATCAACTAAACCATGGCACCAAGCACCCCATCCAGTCTCTTATTAAACACCTCCAGTGATGGTGACTCCACCACCTCCCTGGGCAGCACATTCCAATAGCCAATCTCTCCTTCTATTAAGAACTTCTTCCTAACATCCAGCCTAATGGTCGCCTAAGCCCCATCTCTGGCAGAACAGAAGCTGAGTTAAAACTGAACATTCTAAAATCGACCCAAATGCCCCAAGCCCCGGCTCATCTGCTAAGCCCCAGCTCTGGCAGAACCGAAGCTGGGTTAAAACGGAGTGTTTTATAATCCGTCCAAGTTGCTAAGCACTATTCCCCGCCCAGCAGGTCGCGCTTGCGCACGCAGCGGGAGGAAGTTTGGCGCTGCCCGCCTGCCGTCTGCCGCGGGGGTCGGTGGGTAAGGCAAGATGGCGGCCGTGGCTCGCGGCTGCAGCGCCCGTCGCGGCCTCTTGTTGCCAAGGGCAGGTGAGTGTCACCGCCGACCAGGGGTTGGTGCCGGGTCTCCGCTTTTCCCTGCGGGGAGTCAGGCAGCCCTTGCGCTCCCTGCCCGCAGTGCGTAGGGTGTGGTGGCCGCCGCCCGCCCGCGGGCCTCCCTTCGCTCGCAGAGGTTCCCCCGGAGTAGAGCTTGGGGGAGGGAGCTCGCAGGCCAGCGTCTGAAAAGCAGCTGACTGAAATAACAGCTTGCGCCAGAAGTGATCTGCTTTCTGCCTTCCTTTTTATTTGCTTGGTCAGGCAGCTGCGGTTTGTAGCTCGGAGGGGGGCATGGGATTAGTTCAGGCTCCTGACGTAGCTGCACAGGATATTGTCTCTGGAACTGTCCGGATCTCGGCAGATAGATACTACCCTTTGACGCTTTCTTAGACGCTTTGTCCATGGTCTATAAGCGTGCTAAAGTACTGAAACTATCTTTAAAGCTTGGATTTGGGTCTTTGCTACCAAAATACAACCAATTTTTAGTTAAATTGTTCCAGCACATGCTCCTCTGTTGGGCAAAGTGGGAGATGGTAAAGAGGTTTGGTTAGCTGATAAGAAGAGTCAGGAATTTACCATTCTTTGTTAGTTGATAAGAAGAGTCAGGAATTCGTTGCATCAGTGTATAATTTCAATAAAAAGGTGGTTCTGGTTTACTGTGAATATTTGAGTTTTAATTCAAGCAGAAGCTTAAAACGTGGGTTGTAAAAGTTAACTTCCAAACAGAGCCTGGTTAGCGAAGAGGATTCGATTCTACTGTCTGGGGAAAGAATCCCCCCGTGCAAGTTTGTGTTACACAGGAGCACGGAGCTTTGAGCAGCGCTGCTTGGTCTGGAGGGGCTGGCAGGGGTTATGGCTCTGCTCAGTTACATTATCCTGAGTTGCTAAGCTGTATTGCTGACTTCCAGAGAAGCGCCACGAGGATGAGCAGGGGGCTGGAGCACCTTTCCTGTGAGGAGGAGCTAATTTCACAGTATCACAGTATCACTTAGGTTGGAAAGGACCTCGAGGATCATCGAGTCCAACCTATCAACACAGACCCCATGACTAGACCATGGCACCAAGTGCCACGTCCAATCTCCTCTTGAACATCTCCAGGGTCGATGACTCCACCACCTCCCTGGGCAGCACATTCCAATGCCGAATGACTCGCTCGGTGAAGAACTTTCTCCTCACCTCCAGCCTAAACCTCCCCTGGCACAGCTTGAGACTGTGTCCTCTTGTTCTGGTGCTGCTTGCCTGGGAGAAGAGACCAACCCCTACCTGGCTACAACCTCCCTTCAGGTAGTTGTAGAGGGCAGTGAGGTCACCCCTGAGCCTTCTCTTCTGCAGGCTAAGCAACCCCAGCTCCCTCAGCCTCTCCTCATAGGGCTGTGCTCAAGGCCTCTCCCCAGCCTTGTTGCCCTTCTCTAGACACCTTCAAGTGTCTCAATGTCCTTCTTAAACTGAGGGGCCCAGAACTGGACACAGGACTCAAGGTGTGGCCTAACCAATGCAGAGTACAGGGGCACAATGACCTCCCTGCTCCTGCTGGCCACACTATTCCTAATGCAGGCCAGGATGCCATTGGCCTGCCTGGCCACCTGGGCACACTGCTGGCTCATATTCAGGTGGCTGTCGATCAGCACCCCCAGGTCCCTCTCTGTTTGGGAGCTCTCCAGCCACTCTGACCCCAATCTATTACCCTTTGTCCTGTCACTAACAGGCCTCTCTGCAGCCCTCTTAGAAGCTCCCTTCAGGTACTGGAAGGCTGCTATTAAGTCTTCCTGGAGGCTTCTCTCCTCCAGGAGGAGCAACCCTAGCTCCCTCGGCCTGTCCTTGTAGCAGAGGAGTTCACAGAATCATAGCATAGGGTTGGAAGGGATCTCAAGGATCATCTAGTTCCAACCCCCCTGCCATGGGCAGGGACACCACAGTATGTTGATAAATTGCTGAGACTGGCAGAGGCTGTGGTGGTCTTTGTCCTGCAAAGCAAACTAAGCTTTGGAGCTGCTGCAGTCAAGGTGTTTATAAATTTTGTTGCTGATAAACACCATTAGAATTTGTTAGTTTTGTTCTTTTCCCTCTCCTGGGATTGTAGGGAATTTGGATTTGTGGTGCTCCTTTAAATGCTGAAAGGGAAGAACATGAATGAAAACCAGCAGCAAAGGGTTTTGATCAGCTGTGAGATTGCCTGTTGCCCTCTGCTTTCATGCATGCAGGAAAGCAGAGCAGCTGCTCTTGCCTAGCTCCTGCCATTAGTCAGAGCCTGGCCATAGGGATGAAACAGCATAGCTCAGTGTTTGGTCTGGTGGCTGAGCAGGGAGAGTCATGATGCAGGAAGCTGTCCTTCCATTTGTTTTATCAGAACCTGTCTTCCCCGCTGTTGTAAGGCAACATGGAAACAGCACACGTCTGTGGTATGCCACTGCTCAGAGCTCATACCGTCCTAGAAGGTGTTCCAGCCCCTGATCACCTTTGTGGCCCTCCTCTGGACCCACTCTATCGTGTCCATGATGAGCTGTCTCTTTCACCACCTCTGTGCATACTGTGTAGCTTCAGGCTTTGAGGAATGGGAGGGGGCTTTGATTGATTGTTGTTTGGGTTTGGGTTTGGTTTGTCTCAGTGTTACCCTTTACAAAACTAGGAGGGGTGGCTGACCCAACAGAAGACTGCACTGCCATCCAGAGTGACCTGGACAGGCTGGAGAGCTGGACAGAGGAGAAACCTTGTGAAATTCAACAAGGGCAAGTCTAGAGTACTGCACCTAGGGAGGAATAACCCCCTGTGTCTTTACAGGTTAGGGGCTGACCTGCTGGAAAGCAGCTCTGTGGAAAAAGACCTGAGAGTCCTGGTGGACAATAGGATGCCCATGAGCCAGTAGGTCTAGGGAGGTTCTGGGCTCCCCATTGTAAGACAGAGAGGGAATTGCCTGAGTGGGTACAGCAAAGGGCTGCAAAAATGATTAGGGGAGAAGAACATCTCTCTTGTGAAGAAAGACTGAGTGGCATGGGACTTCTTAGTGTGGAGAAGAGAAGACTGAGGAGGGATCTTATCAGTGCTTATCAGTACTTTGAGGGTGGGTGTCAGGAGGATGGGGCCAGTCTTTTTCAGTGGTGCCCAGTGACAGGACAGGAGGTAATGGGCACAATCTTGAGCGTCAGAAGCTCTAAGTAAACCTGAGCAGAAGCTTTTCTGCAGTGAGTATGGTAGAGCAGTGGAACAGGCTGCCCAGGGAGGTGTTGAAATCTCCATTTCTGGAGTCATTAGGAACCCTCCTGGATGCTGTCCTGTGCAGCCTGCTCTAGGTGAGCATGCTCTGCAAGGGGGTTGGACTAGATGATGTCCAGAGGTCCTTTCCAACCCCTATCATTCTGTGATCCAGGAAATGCTTACAGTTGTGAGCCTCAGGGGAGACCTTCTTGCTGTCTACAACTACCTGCAGGGAGGTTGTAGCCAGGTGGGGGTTGGTTTCATCTCCCAGGCAACCAGCACCAGAACAAGAGGACACAGTCTCAAGCTGCGCCAGGGGAGGTTTAGGCTGGAGGTGAGGAGAAAGCTCTTCACAGAGAGAGTTGTTAGCCACTGGAATGTGCTGCCCAGGGAGGTGGTGGAGTCCCCATCCCTGGAGGTGTTCAAGAAGGGATTGGATGTGGCACTTGGGGTTTAGTCCTGAGGTGTTGAGTGACAGCTTGGACTTGCTGATCTTTGAGGTCTCTTCCAACCTTGGTGATTCTGTAGTGAGAAGAATAATGTGAACTATGGCTTGATGCTGCCTTTAGCTGATTTCCCTCCCACTTTGTGTTGCAGGCCCTGGCACTTCTGTGTTGGCTGCAGCACCTTCTGTGCTACAGCAGCACCGTCAAGTTCACCACGCAGTGATCCCTCATGGGAGGAGCGGACGATCCTCGGTCAGCGGCATCGTGGCCACCGTCTTCGGCGCCACCGGCTTCCTGGGGCGCTACGTCGTCAACCGCTTAGGTAATGTTCCCTGCCAACACTGCCAGGACAAACCATCCAGTGTCTTCAACAAAACTGGCTTGAGAATCAGAGAAGTGATAGGGTTGGAGGGGACCTCAAGCATCATCCAGTTCCAACCCCCCTGCCATGGGCAGGGACACCTCACACTACAGCAGGTTGCTCAGAGCCACATCCAGCCTGGCCTTACAAACCTCCAGGGATGAGGCTTCCACCACCTCCCTGGGCAACCTGTGCCAGTCTCTCACCACCTTCATGGGGAAGAACTTCTTCCTAACATCCAGTCTGTATCTACCCATTTCTAGTTTGCTCCACTCCCCCGAGTCCTATCACCCCCTGACACCCTCAAAAGTCCCTCCCCAGCTTTCTTGTGACCCCCTTCAGACACTGAAAGGCCACATTTAGGTCTCCTTGGAGCCTTCTCTTCTCCAGACTGAGCAACCCCAGCCTTTTCAGCCTGTCCTCACAGGAGAGGAGCTCCAGCCCTCTGATCATCCTCATGGCCCTTGTCTGGACACATTCCAGCACCTCCAGATCCTGCCTGTACTAGGGGCTCCAGAACTGGACACAGTACTCCAGGTGGGGTCTCCCCAGAGCTGAGTAGAGGGGGAGAATCACCTCCCTTGACCTGCTGGCTCTGCTTCTCTTGATGCAGCCCAGGATGGGATTTGCTTTCTGACCTGCAAGGTCACACTGCTGGCTCATGTTGAGCTTCTCATCCACCAGCACCCCCAAGGCCTTTTCTTCAGGACTGCTCTCAAGCCAGTCCCTGCCCAGCCTATATCAGTGCTTGGGATTGCCCTGACCCAGATGCAGGACCTTGCACTTGGTCTTGTTGAACCTCATGAAGTTGTCATGGGCTCACCTCTCCAGCCTGTCCAGGTCCCTCTGGATGGATCCCTTCCCTCCAGATGTCTGCTGCACCACACAGCTTGGTGTCATCAGCAAACTTGCTGAGGATGCACTCAATGCCAGTGTCCATGGCACCCACAAAGATGTTGAACAGGACTGGTCCCAGGACTGATCCCTGAGGGATCCACTTGTCACTGGCCTCCATGTGGACATGGATCCATTGATTCATGTTGATTCAGGTTGCAGGATAACCTAGAAATCTCTGGCAGTTTGGGGCTTAAAAGGTGTGATGTTTTCATAGTGCTTGGTCTGCTAAAGATCCAAGATGTGGCCATGAGCAAAAAAATCTTAATCTTTGGAAACTGAAGGTTAAAGTCATTAAAATAAGTAATTCTCCTGCAAGTACTGTCTTTCAGTCTGGTAAATGCAGACCTGAGGTCCAAGCATATATTTAATTCTTCTTCTTCTGGGCTCACTGGGACATTTTCCTGAAATGTTTGCAGGGCTTTGATTGTGACTCCTCAGAATTGCCCTTTGGAATTGAAGTGTTTAGAAAATAGCTCTTCCCTTTTTCTGCCAACCCCCCCCCCCCCACCCCCTCCCTTCTTTCATGCAACTTAGAATAGGATCATAGAATGGTTTGGGTTGGTAGGGACCTCTGAAGGTCATCTTGTCCAACTCCTCAGCAGTGAGTAGGGACACCCTCCACTAGATCAGGTTGTTCAGAGACTTGTCAAGCCTGACCTTGAATATCTCCAGGGATGGGGCCTTGAATACCTCCTAATATAGAATAGCATAGAATAGCATAGAATAGAATAGCATAGAATAGAATAGCATAGAATAGAATAGCATAGAATAGAATAGCATAGAATAGAATAGCATAGAATAGAATAGCATAGAATAGAATAGCATAGAATAGAATAGCATAGAATAGAATAGCATAGAATAGAATAGCATAGAACAGAACAGAATAGAAGAGAATAGAATTAACCAGGTTGGAAGAGACCTTTGAGATCATTGTGTCCAACCTAGCACCCAACACCATCTAAGGAACTAAACCCTGGCACCAAGCACCCCATCAAATCTCTTCCTAAACACCTCCAGTGATGGTGACTCCACCACCTCCCTGGGCAGCACATTCCAATGGCCAATCTCTCTTTCTGGGAAGAACTTCTTCCTCACATCCAGCCTGAACCTCCCCTGGCACAGTTTGAGATTGTGTCCTCTTGTTCTGATTGCCTGGGAGAAGAGACCAACCCCCACCTGGCTACAACCTCCCTTCAGGTAGTTGTAGAGAGCAATGAGGTCTCCCCTGAGCCTTCTCTTCTCCAGGCTAAGCAACCCCAGCTCCCTCAGCCTCTCCTTATTTTCACCACCCAAAATATTTTAACACAGACATCCTTACACATGACACATTGGTAGTAAAAGTTCTAATAGCTAGGCTAATTCTTCAGAATAATAGTTTTGTTAGAATCAGGATGGGAGTGAAGAAAGGTATGAAAGGGTAATGCATGTAATGTGGAGAAAGGTGGAGAAACGACAAACTGAATATGAGCCAGCAGTGTGCCCAGGTGGCCAAGAAAGCCAAAGGCATCCTGGCTGGGATTAGAAATGCTGTGTCCAGCAGGAGCAGGGAGGGGATTGTCCTCTAGTCCTCGGCTCTAGGGAGGCCACACCTGGAGTATTGTGTCCAGTTTTGGGCACCTCAATACAAGAGAGATGTGGAGGTGCTGGAGCCAGGGCAGAGGAGGGCAAGGAAGCTGGGGAAGGGCCTGGAGATGAAGAGCAACTGAAGGAGCTGGGGATGGTTAGTCTGAAACAGAGGCTGAGGGGAAACCGTATTGCTCTCTACAGCTACCTGCAAGGACATTGTGGAGAGGCTGCTGCTGGTCTCTTCTCCCAGGTAGTTAGTGACAGAACAAGAGGGAATGGCCTCAAGCTGCCACTGGGGAGGTTTAGACTGGACATTAGGAAACCTTTTTGCAGGGCAAGAGTGGTCAGGCATTGGAATGTGCTGCCCAGGGAGGTGGTGGAGTCCCCAAGCCTGGCTGTTTCAAGGTGGTTTGGATGTGGTGCTTGGGGCCATGCTTTAGGGTTGACCCTTGTAGAGTAGGGTTCTGGGTTGGCCTTGGTGATCCTGAGGGTCTTTTCCAACCCAAATGTTTCTGTGATTCTGTGACTTCTGTAAATATCCTTAGCTGTGGCATATTGGTAGGGATTCTGTGATACCCACAGAGTACACTGGGCTTTTCTTCTGTTAACCTTTGTTAACAAGCTTCTATATTTTGTCTTCCAAGCCTAAGCCCTCAAGCATGTCCTCGTGTAACAATTCCAGTCATGGAGAGTCAAAAACTCAGTGGAATTCTACTTTTAGGTTTGCAGATAACCATTCAATATGTGTTTGTTGTCTATATGGTGTGCTTTAGTGCTGGGAGGGTGAGTAAGGTGGAGAAAGTTCTTCACTGAGAGAGTTGTTCACCATTGGAATGTGCTGCCCAGGGAGATGGTGGAGTCACCGTCCCTGGAGGTGTTTAAGAAGAGACTGGATGAGGCACTTGGTGCCATGGTTTAGTTGATTAGATGGTGTTGGGTGATAGGTTGGACATGATGATCTTAAAGGTCTTTTTCAACCTGGTTAATTCTCTTCCCATGCCCTATTCTCTTCACAGTATCACAGTATAACGTAGGTTGGAAAGGACCTCGAGGATCATCGAGTCCAACCTATCAACACAGACCCCATGACTAGACCATGGCACCAAGTGCCACGTCCAATCTCCTCTTGAACGCCTCCAGGGTCGATGACTCAACCACCTCCCTGGGCAACCCATTCCAATGATGAATGACTCGCTCGGTGAAGAACTTTCTCCTCACCTCGAGTCTAAACCTCCCCTGGCGCAGCTTGAGACTGTGTCCCCTTGTTCTGGTGCTGGTTGCCTGGGAGAAGAGACCAACCCCCTCCCAGCCACAACCACCCCTCTGGTAGTTGTAGAGGGCAATGAGGTCTCCCCTGAGCCTCCTCTTCTCCAGGCTAAACAACCCCAGCTCCCTCAGCCTCTCCTCACAGGGCTGTGCTCAAGGCCTCTCCCCAGCCTTGTTGCCCTTCTCTGGACACCTTCAAGTCTCTCAATGTCCTTCTTAAACTGAGGGGCCCAGAACTGGACACAGGACTCAAGGTGCGGCCTAACCAAATCAGAGTCCAGGGGCACAATGACTTCCCTGCTCCTGCTGGCCACACTATTCCTAATGCAGGCCAGGATGCCATTGGCCCTCCTGGCCACCTGGGCACACTGCTGGCTCATATTCAGGTGGCTGTCAATCAGCACCCCCAGGTCCCTCTCTGTTTGGCAGCTCTCAGCCACTCTGACCCCAGCCTGTAGCTCTGCATGGGATTGCCGTAGCCAAAGTGCAGCACTCGGCACTTGGACTTGTTGAATGCCATCCCATTGGACTCTGCCCATCTGTCCAGTCGGTCGAGGTCCCTCTGCCCTATTCTCTTCCCATGCCCTATTCTCTTCCCATGCCCTATTCTATTCTATTCTATATTGGGAGGTATTCAGGGCCCCACCCCTGGAGATATTCAAGGTCAGGCTTGGACGTGGCACTTGGTGCCATGGTCTAGTCATGAGGTCTGTGGTGCCAGGTTGGCCTTGATGATCTCTGAGGTCTCTTCCAACCTTGGTGATCCTGTGAGAAGAGCAGAGTGGTTAGTTCCACAGCTTTTAATCCACAGAGCTCACCTGCAAGATACGTTGTGATACTGTGGGGGAGGAAAAAAAGAGGATGTTTTGTGTCTTCAGAAGTTGATCTGCTTGATATTATGCAGTAGTTTGAACTAAGTGGAACTTTTCCTTCTGTTTTGCATGCCCAGGTCGCATTGGATCCCAAGTCATCATCCCCTATCGCTGTGATCAGTATGACCTCATGTATCTGCGGCCCATGGGTGACCTGGGGCAGCTTCTCTTCTTTGTAAGGCTTTGGCTTTGGCTTTAGATCAAATACAATACCATTGCTATACAAGGAAGTCTGTTAAATCATTCTCAAAGTCACAACTGCAGCTGTTGTTTAGCCTCTAAATGGCAATGGTGTGAAAGAGCTTGCTTTGGTTGTGCCTATTGACACATTATCTCTCCCTTCCCCCCCGCCCCTGTTTGATGCTCTGGTTGCAGGAGTGGGACTGTAAGGACAAAGACTCCATCCGAAGAGCCGTGGAGCACAGCAATGTGGTCATTAATCTGGTTGGAAAGGAATGGGAAACCAAGTAATTCTCTTCTCTTCTTTCTTTTTTCCCCCCCTCTCTGTGTAGTTAGACTGGGACCAGGCTTTGGATGTAGTTATGATCTGCTCTTGAGAAGTGCATTCCTTCAATAATTTCCTAGTGCACAGCTTTTGTTCTGTCAGGGTTCCACGTGCTGCTTTGCTGCAGCTTGCAGATCCTCCAGGGCTGCCTTCCTAGAGCTGGCAGAGGCTCACCAGGTTCTGTTTACATGAGTTCAGAAGTGGGCTTTTGCCCTGTGCCTTCAGGTCAGTGATGAATTGTAGCCTAATAGAATAAACTATGATCAAGCTTTTCCTGGTCTCTGGTAAATGTTAATAAACAGCAATAGCTGATGGAGAGTCCCTAAGGCTGTGATTAATAGCAGCATTCCCTGATAGAATTTTGGCACAGGCACTGTTAGCTACATATGCATTTTCTTCTCATCACTTTAAGAGAGAGTTCTCTTTTGAAATCTATTAACAATTCCCATATTGATTTTAGGTTAAAATACCTCTAATGCCTTTTCTTCCTCCTTCCCCCCTGCCTTTTCTTCCTCCTTCCCCCCTGCCTTTTCTTCCTCCTTCCCCCCTGCCTTTTCTTCCTCCTTCCCCCCTGCCTTTTCTTCCTCCTTCCCCCCTGCCTTTTCTTCCTCCTTCCCCCCTGCCTTTTCTTCCTCCTTCCCCCCTGCCTTTTCTTCCTCCTTCCCCCCTGCCTTTTCTTCCTCCTTCCCCCCTGCCTTTTCTTCCTCCTTCCCCCCTGCCTTTTCTTCCTCCTTCCCCCCTGCCTTTTCTTCCTCCTTCCCCCCTGCCTTTTCTTCCTCCTTCCCCCCTGCCTTTTCTTCCTCCTTCCCCCCTGCCTTTTCTTCCTCCTTCCCCCCTGCCTTTTCTTCCTCCTTCCCCCCTGCCTTTTCTTCCTCCTTCCCCCCTGCCTTTTCTTCCTCCTTCCCCCCTGCCTTTTCTTCCTCCTTCCCCCCTGCCTTTTCTTCCTCCTTCCCCCCTGCCTTTTCTTCCTCCTTCCCCCCTGCCTTTTCTTCCTCCTTCCCCCCTGCCTTTTCTTCCTCCTTCCCCCCTGCCTTTTCTTCCTCCTTCCCCCCTGCCTTTTCTTCCTCCTTCCCCCCTGCCTTTTCTTCCTCCTTCCCCCCTGCCTTTTCTTCCTTCCCCTTCCATTATGTCCACTTAATTTAAAGCCTTTGATGGTCATTCAGCTCCTTACTTCTCTGTTGGAGTCTATTTGTTTGGGGGAAAAGCCCACCAAACCTAAACTGATTTCTGTCTGGTGCCTCTGGTAAAGTTTTTTGGTTCTCATTTTTTAATCTTCTTCAGACTTCTCTCTCTATATGTAGGTAAAAATATACAAACCAAGCTGTCAGAATTGTTTTACACTGCTACTAAATTGAGTTAAATGCTTGTTGCTACCAAATGGAAGAAATGTCTTGGTAATGTGAGAGTGAGGGAAGACAAAAAAGGTTGTGCAGCTGGCCCAAGGGACGGTGTAAGCTCTCTTTATCATTCACAGACTTATTTCATGTGTACTTCCTCCACTGAAATTTCTGGACTCATGTGAAGAGTCTGATTTATAGAAGGGAGAGGGTTTTCTTTGGTGTTGAAAAGATGTGTGACAACAGCAACAAAACATCAGTTAAATCCCCCCAAAAACCTTCTGGCTCTGGGTAGTTTGACCAGATTCAAAAAGCAGAGTCTTAGCACATGTTAAAGGGTTTTGGACATTTCAAAACTTACCACTGCATTGCATGATGTGCTCATCATGTGGTTTATACTTGTGATGACAGAGGTGGGGTTGGAACCATAGGATAGGATAGGATAGGATAGGATAGGATAGGATAGGATAGGATAGGATAGGATAGGATAGGATCAACCAGGTTGGAAGAGACCTCCAAGATCATCCAATCAACTAAACCATGGCACTAAGTGCCTCATCCAGACTTATTCTGGACACCTCCAGGGACATTGACTCCACCACCTCCCTGGGCAGCACATTCCAATGGCCATTCTCTCTTCCTGGGAAGAATTTCTTCCTAACATCCAGCCTAAACCTCCCCTGGCACAGCTTGAGACTGTGTCCTCTTGTTCTGGGGCTGGTTGCCTGGGAGAAGAGACCAACCCCCACCTGGCTACAACCTCCCTTCAGGGAGCTGTAGAGAGCAAGAAGGTCTCCCCTGAGCCTCCTCTTCTCCAGGCTAAGCAACCCCAGCTCCCTCAGCCTCTCCTCCCAGGGCTGTGCTCCAGACCCCTCCCCAGCTTTGTTGCCCTTCTCTGGACACCTTCCAGCAACTCAACATCTTTCCTAAATTGAGGAGCTCAGAACTGGACACAGGACTCAAGGTGTGGCCTAAGCAGTGCTGCGTCCAGGGACACAATGACCTCCCTGCTCCTGCTGGCCACACTGTTCCTGATGCAGGCCAGGATGCCATTGGCCTTCTTGGCTGTCTGGGCACACTGCTGGCTCGTGTTCATCCTACTGTCAACCAGCACCCCCAGGTCCCTCTCTGCCTGGCTGCTCTCCAGCCACTCTGTCCCCAGCCTGTAGCTCTGCCTGGGGCTTGTTGTGGCCAAAATTCTGTGGTCTATTAAACACAAGGTCACCCTAACCATGGTGATCATCCCAAAGTCCCTGAAAAATTTAAGCAGGGAAGGGGGGGAGGGAAAAACCCAGAGATTAGGTCAGTCAAAAACAGGGAAGCCTGCCATTAAAACCTTTTCTTCCTTGCTGAGTAGTGGTGCACAGGCTCAACTGTGTGTACTATGTTGTTTGAGGACTCCATAGTTACAGGAGGGATGTTGTTCCTTCTTCTGTGTTTCCAGAATCTATTTTGGTGTGTAGAACAGGAGGGATGGTTCCCAGGATCAGATTAGTTACTGAGGGGTCAAAAATAACTTTTTTTTTTCTGTTGTTGTTATTATTATTTTTGAGGCTTTCTTTAGACTCCAGTGGGATCTGAAGAGCTGTGGGAGTAGATAAGAACAGCAAGAGAGGCATTTGAACAAGCTGTTTGTTACCCAAAGCAAGTGGAGAAGCTGGGGTGGGGGGCTTGCAAGGACAGCCTAAAGACAGGAGAAGCCAATTTACTTGTGGTGCAGTCTTGGGCTGCTTGGAAAGAATTTTGCAGTTGTTGCCAGCCTATAGTGTCAGTTCTGCTTGGAGGCAGAGCTTCTGTATTGTTCTTGATCAGCTGCCAAACTAGATTACAGTTAAAGCCCCTAATTTAGGCCCCTTGAATGCCATATGATTGGGCTTGTTCTTTCTGCCTGCTTCTCTTGAAGTCTCTTGCAGCTGCTGTGAGATGGTTCTAACTGTGCTGTCAGTGTGACATCCTCCATTTGCATGAGCAACTGTGTGTTCCTTGGGCTTTGTCCACTTCCCCCCCCCCCCCCCTATGCCTACATCTGCCCTAACTTAAGACTGCTCAGAATTTTGGGGCTTTGTGGGGTTTTTTGTTTTGCTTGGTTGTTTAATTGTGTGTAGTGCAGTAGAGCACATCAAAAGGAGTCAGGTTTTGAGCAGGTGGTGTGAGAAACAAAAAAAGCTCGCTGCGGATCTCAGGATGCAGCACTCCTCTTAAAAAACTTGTTCCCACTTGGGAAGAGTTGTGGATGACAAAAAGCTGGGGGCAGGAGTTGATCTGTTAGAGGGTAGGAGAGCTCTGCAGAGGGACCTTGACAGGCTGGGCAGAGTCCAAGGGCATGAGATTGAACACATCCAAGTGCCGGGTTCTGCACATTGGCCACAGCAACCCCATGCAGTGCTACAGGCTGGGGTCAGAGTGGCTGAGAGCAGCCAGGCAGAGAGGGATCTGGGGGTAGTGGTTGATAGTAGGCTGAACAAGAGCCTGCAGTGTGCCCAGGTGGCCAAGAAGGCCAATGGCATCCTGGCCTGCATCAGGAACAGTGTAGACAGCAGGAGCAGGGAGGTCATTCTCCCCCTGTTCTCAGCACTGGTTAGGCCACACCTTGAGTCCTGTGTCCAGTTCTGGGCCCCTCAGTTTAAGAAGGAGGTTGACTTGCTGGAAGGTGTCCAGAGAAGGGCAACAAAGCTGGGGAGGGGTCTGGAGCACAGCCCTGTGAGGAGAGGCTGAGGGAGCTGGGGTTGCTTAGCCTGGAGAAGAGGAGGCTCAGGGGAGACCTTCTTGCTCTCTACAACTCCCTGAAAGGAGGTTGTAGCCAGGTGGGGGTTGGTCTCTTCTCCCAGGCAACCAGCCCCAGAACAAGAAGACACAATCTCAAGCTGTGCCAGGGGAGGTTTAGGCTGGATGTTAGGAAGAAGTTCTTCATAGAAAGAGAGATTGGCCATTGGAATGTGCTGCCCAGGGAGGTGGTGGAGTCACCATCACTGGAAGTGTGTAAAAAGAGCCTGGCTGGGGTGCTTGGTGCCATGGTTTAGTTGATGAGATGGCGTTGGGTGGTAGGTTAGACTCTGTGGTCTCAAAGGTCTTTTCCAACCTGGTTAATTCTGTACCCTATCCTATCCTACCCTACCCTACCCTATAGCTGATACAGGTGACAAATAGCCAGTGTTAAAGCCTCCTGAAGCTTACTTCTGCAATTCACTTCCCTCTAGTTTTTATTATCTGAACAATCCCTCAAAAAGAAAATCTCATTTCCAACAGGGAGGATTAGGAGGAGTTTTTGAAAGACCTTCCAGTGATATGTAGTAGTTTGCTAAAGAGTTGGTAGGCAGGCCCTGTTAGTTTGCTCTGAAAGTAAAATTTGGGGTTTTTTTTGGCCCCTTTTTTTTTCTTTTCCAGAAACTTCAGCTTTGAAGATGAGTTTGTAACTATTCCTAAAAGCCTTGCACAGATCAGTAGAGAAGCTGGAGTGGAAACGTTCATCCATATCTCTCACTTGAATGCTAGCCTGAAGAGTCCTTCCAAATACCTCAGGAATAAAGTAAGTCTGGAGTCCTTTGGAATGTATTTCCTGAGAGCTTGCTTTATGAAAATTGGGGGGGTTGGGGTTTTTTTTTTGCCCTCCAGCTGAGTCTAATTGAAGCAAAGCAGTTCGTGGATTGACTGTGATGCTACGAAGCTATAGATTCAGATTGGATGTTAGAAAGAAGCTCTTCCCCATGAGGGTGGTGAGAGCCTGGCACAGGTTGTCCAAGGAGGTGGTGAAAGCCTCATCCCTGGAGGTTTGTAAGGCCAGGCTGGATATGGCTGTGAGCAACCTGCTGTAGTGTGAGGTGTCCCTGCCCATGGCAGGGGGCTTGGAACTGGCTGAGCCTTGAGGTCCCTTCCAGCCCTGACAATTCTATGGTTCTATCTCAAAGAGAAGAAATGATCTGCATTTTGTATGGGACTTTTGGGGTGTGCTGAGACCTTTACCTGAGCATAGCATCTCAAAGATTAAATGTCTCTGATACAAATAATCTTTGTGCTGCTGAGGCTGTCATTTCTTTCACTGCTGCAGTCAGGATGCCCTAAATTCTGGAAAGGCTGCTTCTGATCTCTTCAGGATGGATCTAACAAATGCATTCATTTTAATTGCATGTTAGGCTGTTGGAGAGAAAACAGTGAGGGAAGAATTTCCAGGTGCTATCATTTTGAAGCCCTCTGAGATGTTTGGGAGAGAGGATCGATTTCTCAATCATTATGCAAGTATGTATGCTCTTGAAATGACAGAGCCAGGTATGCTTTGTGTCCTTGTACAGAGGGAAAATGGGATTTGCTTCTGGAAAGCAGGGAGGTGTGTTTTCATCAGAAATCCATCATATTCAAGTCCTGTGAGGAGAGGCTGAGGGAGCTGGGGTTGCTTAGCCTGGAGAAGAGGAGGCTCAGGGGAGACCTTCTTGCTCTCTACAACTACCTGAAGGGAGGTTGCAGCCAGGTGGGGGTTGGTCTCTTCTCCCAGGCAACCAGCCCCAGAACAAGAGGACACAGTCTCAAGCTGTGCCAGGGGAGGTTTAGGCTGGAGGTTAGGAAGAAATTCTTCCCAGCAAGAGAGATTGGCCATTGGGATGTGCTGCCCAGGGAGGTGGTGGAGTCACCATCCCTGGAGGTGTTTAGGAAGAGACTGGATGGGGTGCTTGGTGCCATGGTTTAGTTGATTAGTTGGTGTTGGGCGATAGGTTGGACTTGATGATCTCAAAGGTCTTATCCAACCTGGTCTGTCCTATTCCTACTCTATTCCTACTCTGTTCCTACTCTATTCCTATCCTGTCCTATCATATCCTATCCTATATTTTGTGTAATTGAAGGTGTGTGATGGGACACATGCATTTTCATCTCATGACTTAATTCTTCCTGAATCTAGTTAGTCTTTGCTGATGACACCAAATTGGGAGGAGTGGCTGACACACCTGAAGGCTGTGCTGCCATTCAGCCAGACCTAGGCAGGCTGGAGAGCTGGGCAAAGAGAAGCAATGAAATCCAACAAGGAGAAGTGTAGAGTCTTGCATCTGGGAAAGAACAAACCCATGGATCAGTAGAGGCTGGGGACTGACCTGTGGGAGAACAGTGAAGGTGAAAGGGACCTGGAAATCCTGGTGGACAGAAGGATGACCATGAGCCAGCAATATGCTCATGGTCAATGGTGTCCTGAGATGTATTAGAAGGGCTGTGGTCAGTAGGTCAAGGGATGTTCTCCTTGCCCTCTACTCTGCCCTGGTGAGGCCACATCTGGAATATTGTGTCCATTTCTGGGCCCTCAGTTCAAGAAGGACCTCAGGGAACTGCTTGAAAGAGTCCAGCACAGAGCCACAAAGATACTGAAGGGATTGGAGCATCTCCTTGCTGAGGACAGGCTGGGGGAGCTGGGGCTCTTTAGCTTGGACCAGAGGAGCCTGAGGGGTGACCTCATTCATGTTGATAAAGATGTGCAGGGCAGTGTCAGGAGGCTGGAGCCAGGCTCTGCTCAGTGATGCCCAGTGACAGGACAAGGGGCAGTGGGTGCAAGCTGGAGCAGAGGAGGCTCCATGTGAACAGGAGGAAAAACATTTTTCACTGTGAGGGCACCAGAACCCTCCCACAAGCTGCCCAGGGGCAGTTGTGGAGTCTCTTTCTCTGGAGACATTCCAAACCCACCTGGTCCATGCCTGTGTTGACCTACTCTGGGTGACCCTGCTCTGGTGGGGGGGGTTGGACTGGCTGTTCTTTTGAGGTCCCTTCCAACCCCTACCACTCTGTGATGCTGCCTTTGTCTTTCTGGCAGACATGCGCTGGTTTGGTGGGGTGCCTCTCATTGCTCTGGGCAAGAAGACAGTGAAGCAACCAGTCTATGTGAGTGTTCAAGAAGACAATCCACACTCCTTTCTGTGTCTGTCTGTGGTATTTTTGGGGGGGGGGGGATTGTGTGTGTGGTTGTTTTTTGGGGTGTGTGGTGGGGGGGGAGGGGGTTGGTTGGTTGGATTGGGTTGAGTTTGTCTTCCTTTCCCCTCGCTTCTGAAAGAGGAAAGCTTGCATGCCTGCCTTATTATTGTGTGTGTGTGTGTTTTCTATGGGTAATTGCCTGCATTTGTGTCTCACAGGTGGTTGATGTAGCAAAGGCAATAATTAATGCAATTAAGGACCCTGATGCTAAAGGGAAAACATACGCCTTGGCTGGGTAGGTTACTTCTCTGATTCTAATTAACTTAAGCACTTCTTTTGAGTGTCATTTTTTGGCATGCTGCACAGGACATTTAATTTCTCCATCCATGCACACAGTTTGAGCTGCAATAAATTCCACCTCCTTTTTGGGAGGCAAAATGACTCAAGCTGTTATAGTGAGCACTCTGAAAATCCTAGTTTGGGCCCCACTGCATTTAGTTTGATGTGTGTGTGTGTGTGTGTGTGTGTGTGTGTGTGCACAAAGAAGTAGGCAGCCTTGGGGAGCATGCTAGGCAACATGGATGGGGAGAAGATTCTCCTGAAGCTGAGTGGAAATCACTTGGAAATAGAATGGATTGGAATGGATAAAAACATTGGAACTGATAAAGAAAGCAGAATCACAGAATTGTCAGGGCTGGAAGGGACCTCAAGGATCATCTAGTTCCAACCCCCTGCCACAGGCAGGGACACTTTCCACTAGATCAGGTTGCCCAGAGCCCCATCCAGCCTGGCCTAAAAAGCTTCCAGTCAAGATACAAATGATGCTGTACAGCTCTTGTGCATATCCCCTCTGAGACACCAAAAATGTGCATAGTAATCTGGATTTTCCAGAAGCCTTGTCTGAAATGACAGCATTTTTCCTATGTTCATTTTGTGATGCTGTTGCAGTCACAGGTCTTTATTAGAATAGAATAGAATAGAATAGAATAGAATAGAATAGACCAGGTTGGAAAAGACCTTTGAGATCATCGAGTCCAACCTATCACCCAACACCATCTCAGCAACTAAACCATGGCACCAAGCACCCCATCCAGTCTCTTCCTAAACACCTCCAGGGATGGTGACTCCACCACCTCCCTGGGCAGCACATTCCAATGGCCAATCTCTTTTTATGTGATGAATTTCTTTCAGCCTAAACCTCCCCTGGCACAGCCTGAGACTGTGTCCTCTTGTTCTGGTGCTGGTTGCCTGGGAGAAGAGACCAACCCCCACCTGGCTACAACCTCCCTTCAGGGAGTTGTAGAGAGCAAGAAGGTCTCCCCTGAGCCTCCTCTTCTCCAGGCTAAGCAACCCCAGCTCCCTCAGCCTCTCCTCCCAGGGCTGTGCTCCAGACCCCTCCCCAGCTTTGTTGCCCTTCTCTGGACACCTTCCAGCAACTCAACATCTTTCCTAAACTGAGGAGCCCAGAACTGGACACAGGACTCAAGGTGTGGCCTAACCAGTGCTGAGCACAGAGGCACAATAATTTCCCTGCTCCTGCTGGCCACACTGTTCCTGATGCAGGCCAGGATGCCATTGGCCTTCTGTGCCACCTGGGCACACTGCTGCACACCAGTGCAGTGCTGGTTCAACCTTTACTGATGTGATGCCACTTTCTTCAGTGCTGTGACTGAGCTATTGAGGATGATGTTATCCTGGCAGCTAGACTAGGTGTGCTGTTATAGGCAGGTTCTTCCAGCTGCTTGTGTTCAAAACCTAGCAAATGAAGAGGAAAAAGCTAATAATGATCTGAAAGGACTATGAATGGCAACAGAAAAAAATGAGTAATGTGAAGGTGCTTTCACATCACTGGGAGGATAGAATCACAGAATTGTTTTGGTTGGAAAAGACCCCTCCCCAGCTTTGTTGCACTTCTATGGCCATGTTCCAGCAACTCAACATCTTTCCTAAACTGAGGGGCCCAGAACTGGACACAGGACTCAAGGTGTGGCCTAACCAGTGCTGAGTAGAGGGCAGAATGACCTCCCTGCTCCTGCTCTGGCCACACTATTCCTGATGCAGGCCATTTAGACCTTATAATTATTTTCCCTTTAGATCCAATGGTAATTTATTTACATTCTACCCCTTTCCACTCAAGATCTGTGGAAAATGTCCCAGGCATCAGCCTAGGACTGCCAGAGGGAAGACAGCACCGAATCTGTAGAGCCAAGATCCGTTCCACTCTTGTAAGACAAACAACACAGCTGGCAAACTTAGATGCAAGGAAACAAGTCCTTGGTAGGCCTGGAGGTGGAGGGCTTTAAAATGTGTCTCTTGCTGCAATTATTGTAGGTAAATTAGGTGAACTTAGATGTTTGCTGCTTTCTGTTTCAGACCTAACCGGTACCTGCTGTACGACATGGTCGAATACATCTACGCCGTTTCCTTTCGAGCCTTTCTTCCCTACCCGCTTCCTCGGCCTCTCTACCAGTAAGTGGCACCCTTCCTGCACTAAGAAACCTGGGATCCACCAGCTGGCACAGAAGGATAACTAACTGTTGCACTGGTTACTTAATACTGCCTGTTGTTACTTGACATGGTAGGATTTGTAGCAACTGTTTTTCCCTAGGTACTCATGAGCTGGCTCTGAGGCTTCTGCTCAGGTGCAGGCACCTCCTCAGGCTTCCACCTATGAGGGAGGTGTAGTTGGAATTAACTCCATGTAGCTTTTTTTTTACCCCCAGAGTGACTGAATATATCAGAATTTACATAGCAGAATTAACCAGGTTGGAAAAGACCTCTGAGATCATCAAGTCCAACCTATCACCCAACACCATCTAATCAACTAAACCATGGCACCAAGCAACCCATCCAGTCTCTTCCTAAACACCTCCAGGGATGGTGACTCCACCACCTCCCTGGGCAGCACATCCCAATGGCCAATCTCTCTTTCTAGGAAGAATTTCTTCCTAACATCCAGTCTGAACCTCCCCTGGCACAGCTTGAGACTGTGTCCTCTTGTTCTGGTGCTTGGTTGCCTGGGAGAAGAGACCAACCCCCACTTGGCTACAACCCAGAACTGGACACAGGACTCAAGGTGTGGCCTAACCAGTGCAGTGTGTACAGGAACAGAATGACCTCTCTGCTCCTGCTGGCCACACTGCTCCTGATGCAGGCCAGGATGCCATTGGCCTTCTTGGCCACCTGGGCACACTGCAGGCTCATGTTCAGCCTACCATCGACCAAGCTTGGGCTTGATGATCTCTGAGGTGTTTTCCAACCTGGTTAATTCTGTATTCTGTAACTTTTTTTTCCCTTTTTTTCCTCTGTCAGACCTTCATTCTTGCAAGGGAAGCTTCATATCTGGAAACTGCCAATATGCTAATCCTCAGCCTTTTTATAGCTGCAGATTGCTCAGGATTCCATCAGCTTGTTTGTCTGGCTGTTAAGTCATTTAGTTGTCAGCAAGTATGTTTTTTTTCTCAGGGAGGCACTGAATCAAACTTGATGGCTGATTGGATTGCTGCCTACACTACTAGGGAACGGGGACTGGAGGAAAGGCAGGGGCAAGACTGAACTCTGGTGTGTGTGGGGAGCTGGATGTGGAGGTTGATTCTTCCTCCTCCACCAACACTCGTTCTTATTTCTAGCTCCCTGCTCCTCCACTAACACTCATTTTATTTCTAGAGCCCCTGCTCCTCCATCCCCTTCCAAAGTAAAAGAGCAGGAGATGAAATAACTCAGTAGCAAACAGTTAAAGTAACCAGAAACACAACTGAGCACTTGCTGGCTGGCACATTCCCTGCTTTAATGAATTCATAACCTGCAAGAACAGCTACACAACAAGCTCTTGCTCACTGCCTGTTAAAGTGTGAAATATTTTTGACCACTTCTCCTGTGCCTCTGGGTAATGACTGCACTTCTGCAATGCTCTTTCTGATTGCAGTTTAGTTGCAAGGTTCTTTGAGATGAATCCCTTTGAGCCGTGGTTAACACGAGACAAAGTGGACCGGGTAAGTGCAGCCCACAAACCCTTCTTGGGAGCTGCTTCATTGTGTTTGTCTAACTTGAACTTGAGGAGGACTGCAATGTGTGTGCATCATAGCATGGATTGGGTTGGAAGGGATCTCCAAAGGTCATCTGGTCTGACCCCTACTTCCCACCAAGGAGAAGAGGCTGCCCGCTCCTCACTCCAACCTCCCTTCAGGTACTTGTAGAGAGCTGAGGTTTACCCTCAGCCTCCTCTTCTTCAGCCTTCACAGTATCACCAAGGTTGGAAGAGACCTCAAAGATTAGCAAGTCCAACCTGTCACCCATGATTACTAAACCATGGCACCAAGTGCCACATCCAATCCCCTCTTGAACACCTCCAGGGATGGGGACTCCACCACCTCCCTGGGCAGTACATTCCAATGGCTAACTCTCTCAGTGAAGAACTTTCTCCTCACCTCCAGCCTAAACTTCCCCTGGCACAGCTTGAGACTCTGTCCTCTTGTTCTGGTGCTGGTTGCCTGGGAGAAGAGACCAACTCCCTCCTGGCTACAACCTCCCTTCAGGGAGTTGTAGACAGCAATGAGGTCTCCCCTGAGCCTCCTCTTCTCCAGGCTAAACAACCCCAGCTCCCCCAGCCTCTCCTCACAGCCCAGGTGCTCCAGGCCCTTCTCCAGCCTCAGTGCCTTTCTCTGGATATGCTGCACCACCTCAATGTCCTTCCCATAGTGAGGGGCCCAGAACTGAACACAACACTTGAGATGTGGCCTCACCAGTGCCAAGTACAGAGGGATGATCACCTCCCTGTCCCTGCTGGCCATAGTGTTTCTAATCCAAGCCAGGATGCCATTGGCTTTCTTGGCCGCCTGGGCACACTGCTGGCTCATACTCAGTCAACTACCAACCAATACCCCCAGATCCCTCTCCGAGTTGCAGCTTTGCAACCACACATCCCCAGGTCTGTAGCTTACCATGGGGTTGTTGTGATCCAGGTAAATAGTTCAGCATGCATTTTCTTGGCAAAGCAGAATGTGTACAGTTACAGTTCAGATGTGCCATTAGAAATTTGGCTGAGCTCTGTGGTTGCAGTGCAGTACTTTTACTGATGCTGTGTATGTGATGGAGACAAACTGAAGCCCCTTTCTGCATGTTTCTTTGCTATTCATTCCTGAAGGATTTTTTTGCCAGATGCAGAACCTCTGTATTTCTTGTCAAGGTCTGCAGTGCCATCATCCTTCTGTGTAGGGCCACACTGATTCTTCTCCTCCTCCCAAAGAAAAAAGACTGAATCAAAATCAGCAGAGGAGCTGGGACTGGTGCACAGTTGCCTGAGTCCACATTTGTATCTGGTCTTCAGATCTACAGGATCATAGAATCACAGAATGCTCTGGGTTGGAAGGGACCTCCAAAGGTCATCTGGTCCAACCCTCTCTGCAGTCAGCAGGGACATCCTCAACTCGATCAGGCTGCCCAGAGCCCTGTTGAGCCTCACCTTGGATATCTCCAGGGATGGAGCCCAAACCACCTCCCTGGGCAACCTGTTCCAGTGTTCCACTACCCTTACGGTGCAGAACTTGTTCCTCATATCCAATCTAAATCTGCTCTTCTCTAGTTTGAAGCCATTGCCCCTCATCCTGTCACTGCAGGCCTTTGTAAGCAGTCTCTCTCCATCCTTCTTGGCTCCTCCTTCAGCTACTGGCAGCCTGCTATTAGGTCTCCCCAGAGCCTCCTCTTCTCCAGGCTGAACAGCCCCAGCTCCCTCAGCCTATCTTTGTAGCAGAGGTGCTCCAACCCCCTGATCATTTTCGTGGCATGAGTGTATTTGATGGTGGGGCTCTTTCTCGGGGGGAGACAACCACCCTTGAGCAGAATGTCCCAGGAGAGTTGTTGTAGGGCATAGTGAAGTGTTTCTGGCGGTATGGATTTCTGCTGGTTTGTTTCTGTGAGGGAACACCTTGGGGTAAGGATCACTATTGATTTTTTTCCCCCCTCTCCTTTTGCTTTTTTCTTGTTTTGTTGTTTTTCTGTTACAAAGTTTCACACAACAGACATGACCCTTCCTGACCTTCCTGGTTTAGAAGACCTGGGTGTTCAGCCAACCCCCCTGGAACAAAAAGCCATCGAAGTCCTGCGCCGCCACCGCAGGTACCGCTGGCTGGAGGCTGAGCTGGAGGAAGCAAAACCAGCTAAGACCGTGTAACAGCTGATGAGCTGCTCAATTCCACTGCCTTTGGATGACTCAATTTGTTTGGAGAAGTCTGTACATACTGAGTAAAATACATTAAATCCCAGAAACTGTGTTTCACTGGCACTGTCTTTTTAACTGTGGAATTGTCAGGGTTGGAAGGGACCTCAAGGATCAGCTAGTTCCATAAACCCCTGCCATGGGCAGGGACACCTCACACTACAGCAGGTTGCTCACAGCTACATCCAGCCTGGACTTACAAACCTCCAGGGATGAGGCTTCCACCACCTCCCTGGGCAACCTGTGCCAGTCTCTCACCACCCTCATGGGGAACAACTTCTTCCTAACATCCAATCTGAATCTACCCATTTCTAGTTTTGCTCCATTCCCCCCAGTCCCATCACTTCCTGACACCCTACAAAGTCCCTCCCCAGCTTTCTTGTAGCCCCCTTCAGATATTGGAAGGCCACAAGAAGGTCTCCTCAGAGCCTTCTCTTTTCCAGACTGAACAACCCCAACTCTCTCAGCCTATCCTCATATCCTCTTCCCCATGGCCCTTCTCTGGACATGCTTCAGTTATGGAGAATAGAATAGAATTAACCAGGTTGGAAGAGACCTTTGAGATCATCAAGTCCAACCTATCACCAAGTGCCTCATGCAGTCTCCTTCTAAACACCTCCAGGGATGGTGACTCCACCACCTCCCTGGGCAGCACATTCCAATGGCCAATCTCTCTTGCTGGGAAGAACTTCTTCCTAACATCCAGCCTATACCTCCCCTGGCACAGCTTGAGACTGTGTCCTCTTGTTCTGGTGCTGGTTGCCTGGGAGAAGAGACCAACCCCCACCTGGTTGGAAGAGACCTTTGAGATCACTGTGCTGGAAATACAGCTTTTCTCTGTAAAAGTTCCTTAGAGCAAGTTGTTGCTTAGCTCATGAGCAGTAAAATACTTGGAAGGTGTTGCTAATCAGTTTCTGCCTTGGCTTTCAAACCAAGCATGTCTCTGAGCTTTAGCAAGTGCACAAGTGAAGAACATTGTGGTTTGGGACTATGTGGCCTGGAACCTGTCCTTTCCAACATCAAGAGCAGAGGCTACCACCTAGCAGGACCCTAAGGTATTGTAGTATCAGTCAGGGTTGGAAGGGACCACAAGGATCATCTAGTTCCAAGCCCCCTGCCAGATGAGGCCAGAGCCTCATCCAGCCTGGGCTTAAACACCTCCAGGGACAGGGCCCCAACCACCTCCCTGGGCAACCCATTCCAGTGCTTCACCACTCTCATGGGGAAGAACTTCCTCCTCACCTCCAGCCTGAATCTCCCCACCTCCAGCTTCATTCCATTCCCCTTAGTCCTATCACTACCTGATTTCCTGAGAAGTCCCTCCCCAAAGGTCTCAGGTAAAACTCCCTGATGAAGTTCTTCTCTGAGGTTTGTTTTCTGCCCTGAGCAGAAGTGTGAAAGAAAATACCAACCAAAAATCACAGAAGCACAGAACATTAGGGGTTGGAAGGGACCACAAATGAGCATCCAGTCCAAAGCCCTTGCCAGAGCAGAATGGTACAAGCTGTTGGCTGTGGTGATGAGCATCAATCAATCATGTAGAGAAGTTCCTATGTGTCATCTGAGCTCTGGTGATTATTCTTGTGTGCTGTGGGTCATGCACACGGGATTTAACACATGTCTGTAAATAAATATCTGAGGGCTGGGTGTAAGAGGGAAGGGACAGGCTCTGCTCAGTTGCACCCTGTGATAGGACAAGGGGTAATGGGTATAAACTACAGCACAGGAGGTTCCACCCCAGCATGAGGAGGAACTTCTTCACTGTGAGGCTCCCAGAGCACTGGAACAGGCTGCCCAGAGAGGTTGTGGAGCCTCCTCTGGAGACTTTCCAGCCCCATCTGGATGTGTTCCTGTGTGACCTGTGCTGGATTCTATGGCCCTGCTCTGGCAGGGGGCTTGGAATTGATGGTCTTTGGAGGTCCCTTCCAACCCCTAACATCCTGCGTGTGATCCTGTGTGTGACACATGTAATTGGCTGAAATGCTGTCAGAGCAAGTGGAGCTGCCACAAGGAAACCCAAGGCTCTCTTGGACTGAGTCTGGCCACAGAGAGGGATAATGGGAAGGGCTTCTTTAAATACATCAATAGAAAAAGGAGGAAGAGGAAAAAGGGAAGTCCACTGTTAAATGATGTGGGAGACAGGGTGACAGAGGGTGCAGAGGTGCTGGCATTACTGAATGCCTTCTTTGCCTCAGTCTTTACTGCTAAGACCTCAGGAATCTCAGACACTGGAGGTAAGAGAGCAAAACTGGAGGGGGGAAGATTCTCCACTGGTCAGTTTGGATTGGTTAGAGATCACTTGGATGAACTAAACCCACACTCACCCAGTCTGGAAGGGATCTTTAAAGGTCATCTAGTCCAATTCTCCTACAGTGAGCCCAGATAGGGTGCATCCATGAGTGCTGAGAGAGCTGGGTGACGAAAATACCACACAGATCATGTAGAACTGGAGAGGTCCCTGAGGACTGGAAGAGGGCTAAATGTCACTCCAGTCTTCAAAGAGAGCAAGGAGGAAGACTCAGGCAACTACAGACCAGTCAGCCTCACTTCCATCCCTGGGAAGGTGGTGGAGCAGCTCATTCTGGAGGCCACCTCTAACCACATGTGAGGGGAAACTCAAGAGGGGTGGAATATCTTAGAATCATAGAACCAATAAGGTTGGAAGAGACCTCAAGGATCATCAAGTCCAGAAAGGATCTGGAGGTGCTGGAACATGTCCAGAGAAGGGCCACGAGGATGATCAGAGGGCTGGAGCTCCTCTCCTATGAGGACAGACTGAGGGAGTTGGGGCTGTTCAGTCTGGAGAAGAGAAGGCTCTGAGGAGATCTTCTTGTGGCCTTCCAGTATCTGAAGGGGGCTACAAGAAAGCTGGGGAGGGACTTTGTAGGGTGTCAGGGAGTGATAGGACTGGGGGGAATGGAACAAAACTAGGAATGGGTAGATTCAGATTGGATGTTAGGAAGAAGTTGTTCCCCATGAGGGTGGTGAAAGACTGGCACAGGTTGCCCAGGGAGGTGGTGGAAGCCTCCTGCCTGGAGGTGTTTGCAGCCAGGCTGGATGTGGCTGTGGGCAACCTGCTGTAGTGTGAGGTGTCCCTGCCCATGGCAGGGGGGTTGGAACTGGATGATCTTTGAGGTCCCTTCCAACCCTAACAGTTCTGTGGTTCTAGGATCTCTGCTGGGTATCGCTCAGAGCGGTTTTAGAGGGAAGCACAGGGCTGCTGTTTCCCTTTCTTCCCACGAGAGGGCAGTGTTAGAGCAGGTAGCGGCAGTGGTCTCTCGGCGGTCTGAGCGCCGCTGCTCTCTGCAGCCTGGCTCCTGCTCCGCCTTTGCAATTTCTCCCCTCTGTTCTTGCCTGCACACAGCTTTTCCCTTGCAGGATTATTCCTTGGTGGGGATTAGCGCTTTCTACAACAGTTCCAATGCCCTGTTCTTCCTTATACTCAGAGGTGTCTGCCAGCCCCAAGGAGCCTGCTCTGGGCAGTGCTCGGTTTCATAGAATCATAGAATGAATAAGGTTGGAAAAGACCTCAAAGATCATCAAGTCCAACCTGTCACCCAACACCTCATGATAACTAAACCATAGCACCAATCCCCTCTTGAACACCTCCAGGGATGGTGACTCCACCACCTCCCTGGGCAGCACATTCCAATGGCTGATAACTCTCTCTGGGAAGAACTTTCCCCTCACCTTACATCTAAACCTCCCCTGGTGCAGCTTGAGGCTGTGTCCTCTTGTTCTGGTGCTGGTTGTCTGTCAGAAGAGATGAACCCCCTCCTGGCTACAACCTCCCTTAGGGTAGTTGTAGACAGCAGTAAGGTCTCCCAAACGCTGTGGTTTCCCAGCTCTGTGGTTTCCACTGCAGAGGGTATGAATCACAGAATCGTCAGGGCTGGAAGGGACCTCAAGGATCATCCAGTTCCAATCCCACTCCACCAGATCAGGCTGCCAGAGCCGCATTCCAGCCTGGCCTTAAAAAGTAATCCCTAGGTTTGGCAACAATGCCACTGACTTCAGTTAGTATGGGACTTGGGCTCAGTGTTTCCTTGCTACCTGTTGAGGGTGCTGAGTGTGCAACCCCAGCAGTTCTGCATCTCAGAACCTGCTTCCCCGTCCTCCTTCCTTGTGTATCACCAGCAATCAGGATCAGTCTTTGATCCTGGGAGTGAACAGAATGGTGCTGATCTTCTAGGCATGCTTTATGTACCCTCTCCTGTTCAGCCCTGTTGGGTTTGCTCCAACCATGCAGAAGATTTTCCTATGACCAGGGAAGTATTTTGTGGGTACTTCTAAACAAATGTTGATTACTTTGAATGCTTTAAAATACCCAGTATTTAAATACTCTTGTACTTCACTGGCACTGCTAAGGTATTCCAGTGGATAATAAGGTATAGAAAGGTCTGGGGGTGCTGAAGCATGTCCAGAGAAGGGTCACAAGGATGGTCAGAGGGCTGGAGCTCCTCTGCTATGGGGACAAGCTGAGAGAGTTGGGGCTGTTCAGTCTGGAGAAGAGAAGGCTCCAAGGAGACCTTATTGTGGCCTTCCAGTATCTGAAGGGGGCTGCAAGAAAGCTGGGGAGGGACTTTGTAGGGTGTCAGGGAGTGATAGGACTGAGGGGAATGGATCCAGGCTAGAGGAGGGGAGATTTAGATTAGACATTAGAAAGAAGTTCTTCCCCATGAGGGTGGTGGTTGCCCAGGGAGGTGGTGGAAGCCTCATCCCTGGGGGTTTGTAAGTCCAGGCTGGATGTGGCTGTGGGCAACCTGCTGTAGTGTGAGGTGTCCCTGCCCATGGCAGGGGGTTGGAACTGGCTGATCCTTGAGGTCCCTCCCAACCCTGACAATTCTGTGATGCTGTGTTTTGTGATTTCCCCAGCACATGTACTCTACAAGGTGCCCTTTGTTGCCTCAGATTCTCTCTTTTTGTTCTTATTGGCTCTGAAGTGAGCCTTGTAATACAATCAGCACACTATTTCAGCTATGGTCTGAGCAGTTTACAGCCAGCAGGTTCTACTTTGCTGTGTGGTGGTGTGGGAGCCCTGACCTGCCCTACATTTTCCCCCTAGCCTTTCCCACAGTGGTCAGTCTGATGGCAGCTGTTTGCTTCTTCTGACACTCTTTGCTGCCTGTCACAAGAGAATCTGCTGTGTTCTTGCTGCCTTAGGTTTTTTTTTGCTTTCCCAAGCTGAATCTCATTACGGATGAGAGAAAGCTAAGGGAAGCTTTATTGCTCTCTACAACTCCCAGAAAGGAGGTTGGAGTGAGGCTGGTGTTGGTCTCTTCTCCCAAGTAATGAGCAATAGGATGAGACAAAATGGGTGTAAGCTGTGCCAGGGGAGGTTTAGGTTGGACATGAGGAAAAAATGCTTTAGTGAGAGAGTGCTGAGGGGTTGGAAATGGCTGCTCAGGGAGGTGGTGGTGGTGCCATCCCTGGAGGTGTTCAAGAATCATAGAATCATAGAATCAATAAGGTTGGAAAAGACCTTCGAGATCATCAAGCCCAACCTATCACCCGACACCATCTAATCAACTCAACCATGGCACCAAGCACCCCAGCCAGTCTCTTCTTAAACACCTCCAGGGATGCTGACTCCACCACCTCCCTGGGCAGCACATTCCAATGGCCAATCTCTTTTGCTGGGAAGAACTTCTTCCTAACCTCCAGCCAAAACCTCCCCTGGCACAGCCTGAGACTGTGTCCTCTTGTTCTGGTGCTGGTTATCTGGGAGAAGAGACCAACCCCCACCTGGCTACGACCTCCCTTCAGGTAGTTGTAGACAGCAAGAAGGTCACCCCTGAGTCTCCTCTTCTCCAGGCTAAGCAACCCCAGCTCCCTCAGCCTCTCCTCACAGGTCTGTGCTCCAGACCCCTCCCCAGCCTTGTTGCCCTTCTCTGGACACGTTCAAGTGCCTCAATGTCCTTCTTAAATTGAGGAGCCCAGAGCTGGACACAGGACTCAAGGTGTGGCCTAACCAGTGCTGAGCACAGGGTACAATGACTTCCCTGCTCCTGCTGGCCACACTCTTCCTGATGCAGGCCAGGATGCCATTGGCCTGCCTGGCCACCTGGGCACACTGCTGGCTCAAAAGTAGGCTGTAGATGTGGTGCTGCAGGAGATAGCTGAGTGGTCATGGCAGTGGGGTTGTGGTTGGACTTGATCTTCGAGATCTTTTCCAACTTTTGTGATTCTCCATAATTTTGTTGTTGTTGTATGTAGTCCTGTTTCTGCCTTTTATTGTTCTCTTGGCTTGATTTTTATAACACTTCAATGAAAGCATGATCTGTATCCCCTCTGAAAAGGCTTTTGTCTTCTCTTTGCAAGTGACCAAAAAAAATAGTCAAACTGATTCCTTCCTTTCAAAACAAATAACTTACTCTGATGCTGGCCTTCATCTTTTTGTTTCCCCTTCCCTGCTTCGACCTCTCCCCTTCCAAACCAGAAAGGAAGAACCAAATAAGGAAAGAATTTAAACAAAGACAGAACAAAAACCCAAGCCAACAAAACAACCAAACGGAAAATGCCACCAACGAACAATGACAAGGAAAAAAACCCAAACAAACTAACAAGCACAACAAAAACAACCAGGAAAAGGTTCTGAAAGTCTAGAAGCAGCAAAAATGTTGTAGCACAAGGAAGCACACCCTCCTTTAAGCATCAGGAAGGAAAAATCCCATCTGATTATTTACAAGGGGAGAGCAGCATGGGGGGAAGGGACCTGAGGGCCCTGGTGGACAGAAGGATGCCCATGAGCCAGCAATGTGCTCTTGTGGCCAAGAAGGCCAATGGCATCCTGAGGTAGATTAGGAGAGCTGTGGTTAGTAGGTTGAGAGAGGTTCTCCTCCCCCTCTGCTCTGCCCTGGTGAGGCCACATCTGGAATATTGTGTCCAGTTCTGGGCCCTTCAGTGCAAGAAGGACCTCAGGGAAGTGTTTGAAATGTGCTGTGGGTGTTGCAGAATCAGGATTGTCATCCAAGCTTCCCTGCCTCAGTGTGTTCTGTGTAAACAGGAGCTTCAGTGGCCAGCTGAAGCTCAGCTTGTTTAGCTCCACGTAAGTGTAAGCTCAATCTTATAATCTGGTTTGCTGACTCATTAAACTCTCTTAGTGACTCCATCCGAACAATCTGGGCTGTCAGTCAAGCAGAAGCAGCTTGAGATGGTGTGTTTGGAAAGAAGAACTCGGCACAGAACCACAGGCAAACTCCAGCCAGCTGCAGAGCACTGAGGTCTTCTCAAGCTCCCAATGGCCCCCTGGAAGAGACCTCAGAAAGTTGTGCTGTTAGTCATCAACGCAGGGGTTGTGTTTTATCTGGTGCACCTACTGCAAGGGCAAAGAAAGGGAGGGAGTGCTTCCTTGGAAGTGAGTGGTGGAGTTCTGAACCAAAAGATGAAGATCCTTCAGAGGCTGGACCACTTGGACTGGAAATTTCACAATCTCTGTAAGTACAATGCCAGGCTGCTTAACTGTTTGAGGATTAGGTGCCTAGATTTCCTGGAGTAGGGGAGGGGGGGAAATTAGGAATAGGGAGCAGTGGGTTTCCCTGAACATTTTTGATAGATGTGTTTAATTTGGGTTTTCTTTTCCTCTTGTAATCTTGATGATCATCACAGAATGGCTTAGGTTGGAAGGGACCTCAGAGATCCTCTACTCCAACCTCCCTAGCATGGGCAGGGGCACCTCTTCCAACCTATTCTATCCTATCCTATCCTATCCTATTCTATTCTATTCTATTCTACTCTACTCTACTCTACTCTACTCTACTCTACTCTACTCTACTCTACTCTACTCTCTCAACTAGACAAGTTTTGCACAGTCCCTCAAGTCCCCTCTCAATATCCCAAATATTCTGTTCCTAGAATGGCTCAGGTTGGAAGGGACCTCAGAGATTATCTACTCCAACCTCTCTAGCATGGGCAGGGGCACCTCTTCCAACCTGGTCTGGTCTATTCTATTCTATTCTATTCTATTCTACTCTATTCTCTCAACTAGACAAGTTTTGCACAGTCCCTCAGGTCCCCTCTCAATATCCCAAGTATTCTGTTCCTAGAATGGCTCAGGTTGGAAAAGACCTCAGAGATCATCTACTCCAACCTCCCTAGCATGGGCAGGGGCACCTCTTCCAACCTGGTCTGGTCTGGTCTATTCCATTCCATTCCATTCCATTCCATTCCATTCCATTCCATTCCATTCCATTCCATTCCATTCCATTCCATGCCTTTATAGTCAGGGTGATGGAGCACCACAGGAGCAGGCTGCCCAGAGAGGTTGTGGTGTTTCCTTCTCTGGAAGCTTTCAAAACCTTCCTGGATGCATTCCTGTGTGACCTGCCCTAGGTGATCCTGCTCTGGTAGGGGGGCTTGGACTCAATGATCTCTGGAGGTCCCCACCAACCCCTAACATTCTGTGAGTCTGTTAATTTGGCTCAGCTATGAGGATGGTTTTGCTGATGTAACCAATCCTCTCCTATTTTCAACCAGCAAAATCAGTGGAGGCATTCCATGAGAGCATAAACCGGCTGGAACATGACCTGAAGCTGCAAGCCAGCTCCAAGGCTGAAGCAGACAGAGCTGCTGATGTGAAGGAGGAGAAGAAGACTCCACACCGTTTGCTGTACCCAGACTCATTTCTCTTCAAACACTGGGGTGCAGATTTAAGTGAAGAGCAGCAAACTCTTGCACAGAACCTGTTCTTAAATTATGGGTACAATGTTTATCTCAGTGACCAGCTACCTCTGGATCGACCTCTCAATGACACCAGATCTCCCAGGTGCAGTTTAAGCTCTCTCTACCTTCACAAGCAAATAGGAAATTCAAGGGAAGGAGATCTGCATTGGATCAATGAATTACAGAAGCATTCAGGCTGGGAAAGACTCTCAGGATCACCAAGTCCAACTGATTGCTTTGGACTAAGTGAAAATAAGCCTGTAAACAGAACTCAGTTTGTGCTTTGTTTGCCTAGGGATTCCTTTTCTTGGCGTTTGCTTCCAGATCTTGCTCAGACTTGCTGCCTACAACCACCTGTTGGGAGGTTGCAGCCAGGTGGGGGTTGGTCTCTTCTCCCAGGCAACCAGCACCAGAACAAGAGGACACAGTCTCAAGCTTCAGCAGGGGAGGTTTAGGTTTGAGAAGAGGAGAAAATTCTTCACAGAGAGAGTAATTGGCCATTGGAATGTGCTGCTCAGGGAGGTGGTGGAGTCACCATCCCTGGAGGTGTTCATGAGGGGATTGGATGTGGCACTTGGTGCCATGGTCTAGTCATGAGGTCTTGGGTGATAGGTTCAACAGTCATCCTGGCCTGGATCAGGAATGGTGTGGCCAGCAGGAGCAGGGAGGTCATTCTGCCCTCTACTCAGCACTGGTTAGGCCACACCTTGAGTCCTGTGTCCAGTTCTGGGGCCCTCAGTTCAGGAAGGAGGTTGAGTTGCTGGAAGGTGTCCAGAGAAGGGCAACAAAGCTGGGGAGGGGTTTGGAGCACAGCCCTGTGAGGAGAGGCTGAGGGAGCTGGGGTTGCTTAGCCTGGAGAAGAGGAGGCTCAGGGGAGACCTTCTTGCTGTCTATAACTATGTGAAGGGAGGTTGTAGCCAGGTGGGGGTTGGTCTCTTCTCCCAGGCAAGCAGCACCAGAACAAGAGAACACAGTCTCAAGCTGTGCCAGGGGAGGTTTAGGCTGGAGGTTAGGAAGAAGTTCTTCCTAGAAAGAGAGATTGGCCATTGGAATGTGCTGCCCAGGGAGGTGGTGGAGTCCCCATCCCTGGAGGTGTTTAGGAAGAGACTGCACGAGGCGCTTGATGCCATGGTTTAGTTGGTTAGACAGTGTTCGGTGATAGGTTGGACTCAATGATCTTGAAGGTCTTTTCCAACCTGGTTGATTCTCTGTTCTGTATTCTGTGTGTTCAAGAGGGGATTGGATGAGGCACTTGGTGCCATGGTTTAGTAGTCATGAGGTGTTAGGTGACAGGTTGGACTTGATGATCGTTGAGGTCTTTTCCAACCTTATTGATCCTATGATTCTAGCAGTCATCAGACCACTGGGATTATTTAGACCTTATCCTTATTTTTTCCTTTTACATCCAACTGCCATTTATTTACATTCTACCCCTTTTCTACTCCAGATCTGTGGAAAATTTCCCTGGGCAGAGTTTAAAACTGCCACAGCACTCTTGCTAAAGCTGTTTGTCCTCTATTCCAGCTGCCAAAGGAAAACCTACCCGAAAGACCTTCCGACGCTGAGTGTTGTCCTTATCTTCATGAACGAAGCGCTGTCGATCATCTTACGTGCAATCACCAGTGTAATTAACCGAACTCCTTCTCACCTCTTGAAAGAAATCATCCTAGTAGATGATTACAGCTCAAATGGTAAGTGGCAGGAGCCTTGCTGATTTGTGCCACTATTGTGTTAGCTGACTGCTGGTGGCCTTTTGAGTGCACACAGAGTAGTAGGCTGCTCAAGGATCATAGAATCAGGGAATTGTTAGGGTTGGAAGGGACCTCAAGGATCAGCCAGTTCCAAACCCCCCTGCCATGTGTAGGGACAGCTCACACTACAGCAGGTTGCTCACAGCCACATCCAGCCTGGCCTTAAAAACCCCAGGGATGAGGCTTCCACCACCTGCCGGGGCAACCTGTTCCAGTGTCTCACCACCCTCTTGGGGAAGAACTTCTTCCTAACATCCAATCTGAATCTACCCACTTCTAGTTTTGCTCCATTCCCCCTAGTCCTGTCACTCATCCAGCCTGGCCTTAAAAACCTCCAGGTGTGAGGCTTCCACCACCCCCTGAGTGAACCAAGTGTAGAACCAAGTCCACAAGAATAGCAACCTGGGGAACTGCAGATAATAAGGAGCAGGATGATGCTCTGTAAGCATCTGGGAAGGTTAAAAAATGAAGTCTAGAAATATGGGAGGGGTAGGTGTCAAGTGGAGGGGGCCAAGATCTTTTCAGTGGTGCACACTAACAAGACAAGGAACAATAGATCCAAACTAGAACATGGAAGGTTTCAGCTTTCTTTCAATTGAATTGAATTGAATTGAATTGAATTGAATTGAATTCAACTCAATTCAACTCAATTCAGGTCTATTCTATTCTATTCTATTCTATTCTATTCTATTCTATTCTATTCTATTCTATTCTATTCTATTCTATTCTGTTCTGTTCTGTTCCGTTCCGTTCCGTTCCTTTCCGTTCCATTCCATTCCATTCCATTCCATTCCATTCCATTCCATTCCATTCCATTCTATCATCTTTTCAATCTCTCAGCCTGGGGGGGCTGGGCTAGATGACCTCCAACCCAAACCATTAAACTGTGGGGGTCTGTTACAGATGATCTGAAAGGACCCTTGGAAATGCACATCCAAAATTACAATGCAAAACATCCTGGACTGCTGAAGATCATCAGGCATCAGAAAAGAGAAGGCCTAACTCGAGCCCGTGTTTCTGGCTGGGAGGCATCCACTGCAGATGCTGTTGCCATTTTGGATGCCCATATTGAAGTCAACACAGCATGGTAAGACTATGAAGACTAGGGGGTGGCTTCTGGAGTGGGAAGAAGCAAGGTGGGCATGCAGTGTAACTGTGTACCTGGGATAGATTAATGGACTGAGACAGCACTAGGGGAGGTTTAGATTGGATATTAGGAAAAATTTCTTTCCTGAAAGAGTGGCCAAGCAATAGAATGGATTGGAATGGAATGGAATGGAATGGAATGGAATGGAATGGAATGGAATAGAATAGAATAGAATAGAATAGAATAGAATAGAATAGAATAGAATAGAATAGAATAGAATAGAATAGAATTAACCAGGTTGGAAAAAACCTTCAGGATCATCGCGTCCAACCTATCACCCAACACCATCTAATCAACTAAACCGTGGCACCAAGTGCCTCATCCAGTCTCTTCTTAAACACCTCCAGTGATGGTGACTCCACCACTTCCCTGGGCAGCACATTCCAATGGCCAACCTCCCTTTCTGTGAAGAACTTCTTCCTAACATCCAGCCTAAACCTCCCCTGAGCCTCCTCTTCTCCAGGCAAAGCAACTTCAGCCTCCTCTCATAGTGCTTGTGCTCCAAAACTCTCACCGGCATTGTTACCCTTCTCTGTGTAGCTCAGATATCTTTCTCTCTTAATAACACACTAACTAATGCTCCCTAGCTGTCAAAGGTTTTGCCTTCTTGTCTCTTCACACAGATAGTGAAGATGCTTTGGAGCCTGTAGGAAACAGACACAGGTAGCAATAAACCCAAACAGTAACAATCAAAATGCAGAAGCAGCCTAATGGAAGGGAGAAATGAGCCATGGCTCAGGGGAGACCTTATTTCTGTCTACAACACCCTGAAGGGAGGTTGTAGCCAGGAGGGGGTTGGTCTCTTCTCCCAGGCAACCACCAACAGAACAAGAGGACAGAATGTCAAGCTGTGCCAGGGGAGGTTTAGACTGGAGGTTAGGAAGTTCTTCCCAGCAAGAGAGATTGGCCATTGGAATGTGCTGCCCAGGGAGGTGGTGGAGTCACCATCCCTGGAGGTGTTTAGGAAGAGACTGGATGGGGTGCTTGGAGCCATGGTTTAGTTGCTTAGATGGTGCTGGGTGCTAGGTTGGACTTGATGTTCTCAGAAGTCTTTTCCAAATGTGGCTTATTCCATTCTATTCTATTCTATTCTATTCTATTCTATTCTATTCTATTCTATTCTATTCTATTCTATTCTATTCTATTCTATTCTATTCTATTCTATTCTATTCTATTCTATTCTATTCTATTCTATTCTATTCTATTCTATTCTATTCCATTCCATTCCATTCCATTCCATTCCATTCCACTCCATTCCATTCCAATATCTCCTCTCCTCTCCAATTTAGGTTACTGTCACTCCAAGACTGGCACAAAACTTTCTTTGGCAAGACTAAGCAGCTAAGCTAGCTTTAGAAAGAGGTTCTGATGTTTAGCACTGTTGCTTGGATTTCCCCTTTGTCAGGCTGAATGGCCTTTGTTTGCTGATTTTGGTAGGGCTGAACCGATTTTGGCTCGACTGAAAGAAGATCGCACTGTCATAATCTCACCAGTGTTTGACAAGATTGGGTTTGATGACTTTGTTCTTAATCAGTACTCAGTGGCTGCAGATGGATTTGACTGGGCACTCTGGTGCCTTTATGAACCTTTACCAGCTGAATGGTATGCTCTGAAAGACGACACAGCCCCAGTCCGGTGAGTGCAAACAGCATTCGGGAATGAGCCGAGGGACAGGGAGCAGTGTAGAGCTAGCAGAGGGAAGAGGAGGTTTCACAGCTAGTGGGATCAATACCTCCAACAGCACATTGCACCTCGATAGCTGATTTGGAAGTGTGGCTTCTTGAGCAGCTCTGTGGAGGACTGCATTGCAGACCAGTGTGGCCAGATGGTCAAGGGAGGTGATTCTCCCCCTCTACACTGCTCTCATGAGACCACACCTGGAGTACTGTGTCCAGTTCTGGAGTACCTATTACAGGAAAGATCTGGAGGTGTTGGAACATGTCCAGAGAAGGGACATGAGGATGGTCAGAGGGCTGGAGCTCTCTCCTATGAGGACAGGCTGAGAGAGTTGGGGTTGTTCAGTCTGGAGAAGAGAAGGCTCAAAGGAGACCTTCTTGTGGCCTTCCAGTATCTAAAGGAGGCTACAAGAAAGCTGGGGAGGGACTTTTTAGGGTGTCAGGTTGTGCTAGGATGGGGGGAAAAAGGATCCAGGCTGGAGGAGAATAGATCCAGATTGGATGTTAGGAAGGAATTCTTCCCCATGAGGGTGGTGAGAGACTGGCACAGGTTGCCCAGGGAGGTGGTGGAAGCCTCATCCCTGGAGGTTTTTAAGGCCAGGCTGGATGTGGCTCTGGGCAACCTGCTCATGTGTCCCTGCCCATGGCAGGGGGCTTGGAACTAGAAGATCCTTGAAGTCCCTTCTAACCCTGACAGCTCTGTGATTCCCTGAATCTACCCTGTGCTGATCCTGCTCTCAGTTTTTCCTCAAATCCTGAAGTCACTGGGGGTTGTTTTGGGTTTTTTTTAATCTTCCTTAGCTAGGAGTTTGGTAGCAATCTTTCTTGTCTACACAAGGTGGACTGTGGCCCTTCCCCACGGTTGCCTGAGAGTAGGGAGTAAATTTCACGTCTTTGCTTGATGCTTGCACGTCTGAGCTTTGAGGACTCACACGGATTGCAGTTGTTCAGTTTTTTCTTTGGAGCTGTTGGAGTGGCATACGATGGCAGTGACCTTTCCTAACCCTTGTCACTTGCCTGTCACATAAAAGCAAGGAAAAGACAGGAGCACAAGACACACAGCTGTGCTTCTTGGCTGATAAGAAGTGGGGTAATGGATATCAATTACAGCACAGGAGGATTCACCTTAACATGAGGAGGAACTTCTTCACTGTGAGGCTCACAGAGCCCTGGAGCAGGCTGCCCAGAGAGATTGTGGAGTCTCCTTCTCTGAAGGCTTTCTAGCCCCATCTGGGTGCATTCCTGTGTGACCTGTGCTAGATTCTGTGGTCCTGCTCTGGCAGGGGGGTTGGAGTGGATGGTCTTCAGAGGTCCCTTCCAACCCCTAACATCCTGTGAGCCTGTGATTTCTGAAATGATCCCTTAGTGTTAGGCTTAGGATCTAATATATTTGCTTTTGTTCCTAATCTCATCCTTAACTGCTCAGACTGGTTTATGTATCCAACCCAAGGTACTATGCTACCAGCTGCTACTTTATGCTGAAGAGACAATCCCATTTATTTCCTTGTTCTACAAGGATGTGAGGTGTTGTGGGCTGCCCCTTAGCCATTAACTGCTATCTATCAAGCAGTGTTGGAAAAACTAACAAGAGATAAGATTCAGTCCTCAGACTTTTCCTGCCCTATCTTGTTGTGGTGTGTGGCAAGTTGGCAAGGGTTTGGTGCTGGGGGAGGCTGCATGGTTGGCTTCCGAGAGAAGAGGTGAGGGGCTGCCCCACTGTGTTGAACACAGTCTCTTCCAGCTGGCTCCAAAATGGGCATGGAGCTGGCCCAAACTGAGCCAGTCAGCAAAGCTGCTGATGCCTCTGCAGCAACTTCTTTAAAATAGGGTAAAAAAAAGCCCAGTGCAGCGTGGCAGCTGTGAGCGAGAGGAGCGAGGAAGAAAACTGAGAGGAAACTGCTGTGCAGACACTGAGGAGGTGCTTCCAGTGCCAGAGCATGGCAGCCCATGGAGAAGAGCATGGTGCAGCATGTGGAGGACCACACTGGAGCAGATACCCCCATGGCAGCCCCTGGAGAACCCCCTACTGGAGCAGGTGGATATGCCCTGAAGGAAGGTGCAGCCTGTGGAGAGCCCACACTAGAGCAGGCTCCTGGCAGGAGATGCAGCCTGCAGAGGAATGCTCGGGCAGGAGCTGCTTTTCTGGGAAGCACTGCAGCCTGTGTGAGACCCACAATGGAGCAGACATCTCCTGAGTACTCTCTGGAAGGAGACTCATTCTGGAGCAATACTTGAAGAACTGCAGGCCATGGGAAGGACATATGTTGGAACAGCTCATGAAGGATGGGAAGGGTCCACACTGGAGCAGAGGAGAAAGTGTGAGGAGGAAAGAGTGGAAGAGATCAATGGTATAAACTGACTAGAACCCCCATTTTCCATCCCCGTGGGTAAGGGTAAGGGGGAGGAGGAAGAAGAGTCAGGAGTGAAGTTGAACCTGGAAAGAAGAGGGATGGAGAGAAAGAGGGGTTGGTTCTGTCTTTCTTTCACTATCCTCTCTCTTTTATTTTTATTGCTTTTTTAATTAACAATAAATTGAATTAGTATTCCCCACCTTGAATCTGTTTCCTGGTGATGTTAACTGGGGAATGATTTCCTTATCCTTCCTTATCCCTCCTTATCCCTCCTCATCCCTCCTTCTCCTTCTCCTTCTCCTTCTCCTTCTCCTTCTCCTTCTCCTTCTCCTTCTCCTTCTCCTTCTCCTTCTCCTTCTCCTTCTCCTTCTCCTTCTCCTTCTCCTTCTCCTTCTCCTTCTCCTTCTCCTTCTCCTTCTCCTTCTCCTTCTCCTTCTCCTTCTCCTTCTCCTTCCTCCTTATGCCCATCCTTATCCTAACCCTCATCCTTATCCTGTCTCAACCTATGACCTTCTTTGTTTTACCTTCCCCTGTCATGATGATAAGGGGGAATGAGGAAGCTGCTGTGTGAGCAGCTGGTGGCAGCCAACCAAGGTAAACACATGATAGTTATTTGTATAGAAGGCTTTAAAATGTACTGTGTAGATCCTGAGGAGGGGGGAAAAATGAAAGTAAGGCATTGTGTTTATCAGGTGAATTGGCAGATACCTCAATTTGCATCCTGGTTCTGAGCCCCTCAGTTTAAGAAGGATGTTGAGCTGCTGGAAGGTGTCCAGAGAAGGGCAGGGGAGGTGTTTGGAGCACACACCTGTGAGGAGAGGCTGAGGGAGATGGGGTTGCTTAGCCTGGAGAAGAGGAAGCTCAGGGGAGAGCTCTTCCCAGCAAGAGAGACTGGCCATTGGAACGTGCTGCCCAGGGAGGTGGTGGAGTCACCATCACTGGAGGTGTTTAGGAAGAGCCTGGATGGGGTGCTTGGTGCCATGGTTTAGTTGATGAGATGGTGTTGGGTGGTAGGTTAGACTCGAGGATCTCAAAGGTCTTTTCCAATGTGGCTTATTCTATCCTATCCTATCCTATCCTATCCTATCCTATCCTATCCTATCCTATCCTATCCTATCCTATCCTATCCTATCCTATCCTATCCTATCCTATCCTATCCTATTTCTATATATTCTTTAATGTTGTTCTGAACTGAACCTGTTACTTTCTTTTGGATCCACCTGGAATTCTTCTGGCAGTGTTTGATGTGATGGATGGCTAATAGAGTTTCATTCCATCATTGCTGCTTCTCTCTAACATGAATTGTTTGCTTCCACAGAAGCCCATCTATAATGGGGATACTTGCTGCAGACAGGAAATTCCTGGGAGAGATTGGTGTGCTGGACAGTGGGATGCACATATATGGGGGAGAAAATGTGGAGCTTGCACTGAGGGTGAGCCTATTTTTTTGCTTTTTATTCACCTTGCTCTGAAAAAGAGTGACAATTGACTCTATAACAAGACAGGGAAAGGTGGTAGGGTGTCAGAATCATAAAGCTGATAGGGAAATAGGGAAAGTGCTGTAAGATTTTGCAGGACAAGCTTTGCTCTTGGCATGTCATAGAATGGTTTGGGTTGGAAGTAACCTTCAAAGGTTGTCTAGTCCAAGCCCTCTGCAGTCAGCAGGGACAACCTCCACTAGAGCAGGTTGCTCAGAGCCCTGTCAGTAATGAAGCTTGAAGATCTCCAGGGATGAGGCCTCAGATACCTCCCTGGGCAACCTGTTGCAGTGTTCTACCACCTTCAAGTTAAAAAACTTGTTCCCACCATCCAATCTCAATCTGCTCTTCTCTCATTTCAAACCACTGTCCCTCATCCTGTCACTGCAGGCCTTTGCCAACAGTCCCTCTGCAGCCTTCTTAGAGGCACCTTCTGGGTACTGAACAATGTCCTGGACAGCATTACTGCTTCTGAAGGATGCAGGTCTATAACCACCACAATATTTAGCAATCTAGGCTCTAGTAAGGGTCAGCTGGAGGTTTGTGCCATTTTCCACTAGTGCATCTAGTTCCAGTTCTGGGGTCCCTCAGTTTAAGAAGAACATTGAGACTCTTGAAGGTGTACAGAGAAAGACAACAAAGCTGGGGAGGGGTTTGGATCACAGCACTATGAGGAGAGGCTCAGGGAGCTGGGGTTGCTTAGCCTGGAGAAGAGGAGGCTCAGGGCAGTCCTTATTGCTGTCTACAACTACCTGAAGGGAGGTTGTAGCCAGGTGGGGGTTGGTCTCTTCTCCCAGGCAACCAGCACCAGAACAAGAGGACACAGTCTCAAGATGTGCCAGGGGAGGTTGAGGCTGGATTTTAGGAAGAAGTTCTTCCCAGCAAGAGAGATTGGCCATTGGAATGTGCTGCCCAGGGAGGTGGTGGAGTCACCACCACTGAAGGTGTTTAGGAAGAGACTGGATGGAGCGCCTGGTGCCATGGTTTAGTTGGTTAGATGGTGTTGGGTGATAGGTTGGACTTGATGATCTTAAAGATCTCTTCCAACCTGGTTAATTCTATTCTATCTGTGCCAGCTGACCCAACTGCCTTGCCACAGGAAACTGATGAATAGTTTTGTTAACACTGATGGTAAAGAAGAGAAAGAAAGAACACACTTTTAGCTCTTCCAGGCCTGTGATAAGGCTACACACAGTGGAAATGGAAAGCATTGATAAATTATTTACATGCATTCAAGTCTCAAAATAGAGCTTGGAATGTTGAGGACATGCCAGTTCATTGCATCCAGTTGTGGGCTCCCCAGTTCAAGAGGGACAGGGACCTACTGGAGAGAGCCCAATGGAGGGCTACAAGGATGCTGAAGGGACTGGAGCACTGCCTGATGAGGAGAGGCTGAGAGCCTTGGGGCTGTTCAGTCTGGAGAGGAGAATGTACTAAATCTCAGAGCATTTCATAAATGTCTGTCAATATTTGAGGGCTGGGTGTCAGGAAGGAAGGGACAGCCTCTGCTCACTTGTGCCCTGGGATAGGACAAGGGGCAATGGGTGGAAACTACAGCACAGGAGGTTCCACCTCAACATGAGGAGGAACTTCTTCACTGTGAGGGTCCCAGAGCCCTGGAGCAGGCTGCCCAGAGAGGTTGTGGAATCTCCTTCTCTGGAGACTTTCCAGACCCATCTGGATGTGTTCCTGTGTGACCTGTGCTGGATTCTATGCTCCTGCTCTGGCAGGGGGGTTGCCTGGAAGCTCTCCAGAAGTCTCTTCCAACCCCTGTGAAGCTGTGAAGGAATAGGGTCATGGAAATGGAAGCACTCTAGCTAAAAGCATGGAGAGTCTAATAAATAGGTAACTTTGCCTCACATTCTCTCTTCTTCACCTAGACCTGGCAGTGTGGAGGTAAAATAGAAGTGCTGCCCTGTTCTAGAATTGCTCATGTGGAAAGAGCTCACAAGCCTTACTTGATGGACTTGACCATAGCCATGAAGCGCAACGCCTTGCGTGTGGCCGAAGTGTGGATGGACGAATACAAGGACATGGTCTACATTGCATGGAATCTTCCTCTTGAGGTAAGACTCTTTCCCTGGGTTTAGATTGGAATCCAAAGCCTAAAAGTGGTCCAAACATGAGCATGTAGGCACACAAAAAGGTGGTGCTGGAGGAGAGAAGGCACTGAGGAGACCTAATTGTGGCTTTCCAGTATCTGAAGAGGGCTACAAGAAAGCTGGGGAGGGACTTTTGAGGGTGTCAGGGAGTGATAGGACTGGGGGGAATGGTTGCAAGCTAGAAGAGGGGAGATTTAGATTAGATGTTAGGAAGAAGTTGTTCCCCATGAGGGTGGTGAGACACTGGCACAGGTTGCCCAGGGAGGCGGTGGAAGCCTCATCCCTGGAGGTTTGTAAGGCCAGGCTGGATGTGGCTGTGAGCAACCTGCTGTAGCGTGAGGTGTCCCTGCCCATGCAGGGGGGTTTGAACTGGATGATCCTTGAGGTCTCTTCCAACCCTGACAATTCTGTCAACCTTGACTTTTTTCCCATGAGCAAGGAGCATCACAGTCAACAGATCACACCAGGGCTGTTAACCAGCTTTACTTTTTACTTTGAGCTAGGGGTGAGGTTTGGTTTGTTTTGTTGGTTTGTAGGTTTGGTTGGTTTGCTTGTGTTTTATTTGTTTTGTTTTGGTGGTTTTGGGGTAATTTTGGAGTTTGTTTTGGCTTTATGGGTATTTTTGGAGTTTATTTTGGGGTATTTTTGGAATTTTTGTAGGTGGGGTTTTTTTTGGCATTATGAGATAACAAAACCTTTTCTCGTAGCCATATTTAATATTGGTATCTTTTGTATTTCTGAAGTCATAACACAAGTGCCAGGTTCTGCACATTGGCCACAGCAACCCCATGCAGTGCTACAGGCTGGGGTCAGAGAGGCTGAGAGCAGCCAGGCAGAGAGGGACCTGGGGGTGCTGGTTGATAGTAGGCTGAACAAGAGCCAGCAGGGTGCCCAGGTGGCCAAGAGGGGCAAGGGCATCTTGGCCTGGATCAGGAACAGTGTGGCCAGCAGGAGCAGGGAGGTCATTGTGCCCCTGTACTCAGCACTGGTTAGGCCACACCTTGAGTCCTGTGTCCAGTTCTGGGCTCCTCAGTTTAGGAAGGAGGTTGAGCTGCTGGAAGGTGTCCAGAGAAGGGCAACAAAGCTGGGGAGGGGTTCGGAGCACAGCCCTGTGAGGAGAGGCTGAGGGAGCTGGGGTTGCTTAGCCTGGAGAAGAGGAGGCTCAGGGGAGACCTTCTTGCTGTCTACAACTACGTGAAGGGAGGTTGTAGCCAGGTGGGGGTTGATCTCTTCTCCCAGGCAACCCGCACCAGAACAAGAGGACACAGTCTCAAGCTGTGCCAGGGGAGGTTTAAGCTGGAGGTTAGGAAGAAGTTCTTCACAGCAGGAGAGATTGGCCATTGGAATGTGCTGCCCAGGGAGGTGGTGGAGTCACCATCCCTGGAAGTGTTTAGGAAGAGCCTGGATGAGGCACTTGGTGCCATGGTTTAGTTAATCATGAGATGGTGTTGGATGATAGGTTGGACTTGATGATCTCAAAGGTCTTTTCCAGCCTGGTTAATTCTATTCTATTCTATTCTATTCTATTCTATTCTATTCTATTCTATTCTATTCTATTCTATTCTATTCTATTCTATTCTATTCTATTCTATTCTATTCTATTCTATTCTATCCCATCCCATCCCATCCCATCCCATCCCATCCCATTCCATCCCATCCCATCCCATCCCATCCCATCTCATCCCGTCCTGTTTCATCCTATCCTATCCTATCCTATCCTATCCTATCCTATCCTATCCTATCCTATCCTATCCTATCCTATCCTATCCTATCCTATCCTACCCTACCCTATCCTATCCTATCCTATCCTTCTATGCCTTGATGATCCCGGGGGTCTCTTCCAGCCACAGTGATTCTGTGAATCAACAATATCAAGACATGTGTCTGCATTTTCCCTCAGGCCATCCTAGATGTTCTGAATTAAATATGGTCTTCTTGCAGAACCATGGGATAGACCTTGGAGATGTTTCCTCCAGGAAAGAGCTGAGGAAAAAACTGAACTGCAAAGGCTTTGACTGGTACATAAAAAACATTTACCCCAATTTAGTATTTCTCCCCAACATTGTTGGCTATGGAACAGTAAGTATGGAGTCTGTTTATGTGAAGTATGGCACAACTCATTAGCTCTACTCTCAGGGAAAATTGTTGTGAACACTCTTCTGCTGCTGAGATATTTCCCTAGGAACTCTAGAAAGGCTTCTCCATGACTTCCTAGGCACTGAAGAGTTCTAAAGTCACTTTCATGTTGTCCCTCTAGAATTTCTAAGCTGTATTTACTGTTTGCATACTGATGAGTGTTCTTTACCACGAGCTTGGTGGAGCACTGGAATGGGCTTCCCAGGGAGGTGTTTGAGGCCCCACCCCTGGAGATATTCAAGGTGAGGCTTGACAAAGCTTTGAGCAACCTGATCTAGTTGCAGATGTCCCTGCTGACTGCAGAGGGGTTGGACTGGATGATGTTTGGAGGTCTCCTCCAACCCAAACCATTCAATGATTCTGTGAGAGCAGAAGCATAGTTTGAGAAAGTGCTTAACATGCATGCACGACTCCTCTGCTGACCAAGAAGAAGGTGTCAATACCTTCTGTGAGGACCTCCTACGAGGACAGACTGAAGGAGCTGGATCTGTTCAGTCTGGAGAAGAGAAGGCTTCCAACCCTGACTGATACTATGATGCTGTGACCTGAAATTTTCAATTAAATAGAATCACAGAATTGTCAGGGATGGGAGAGACCTCAAGAATCATCCAGTTCCAACCCCCCTGCCATGGGCAGGGACAGCTCACACTAGATCAGTTTGCCCAGAGCCACATCCAGCCTGGCCTTACAAACCTCCAGGGATGAGGCTTCCACCACCTCCCTGGGCAACCTGTGCCAGTGTCTCACCACCCTCATGGGGAAGAACTTCTTCCTGAGATCCAATCTGAATCTAGTAGAATACAGAGTGGGTTTTTATCTGTAGAGATTAGCAGGATGATTTGGAAAGCATGCAGACATGAATCAAGATGGCATGCAACACGCTGGAGTTGCAAAAGAGAGGACCAATATCATCCCGGCTGAAGTAGCTTCTTAGTATAAGTAGGCATTTTCTAGACCAAAGTCTGCAGATCTTGCTGGATCTGGGCAGTGGTACCCACCTCTTTGGAACTGCTTGATGACTTCTAACCTGGAGAAGAGAAGACTGAGAGGGGATTTAATAAATACCTATACAGATCTGAGGGCTGGGGGTCAAGAGGGAGGGGATAGGCTCTGCTCAGCTGTGCCCTGTGATAGGATCAGGGGCAGTGGATATAAACTGCAGCACAGGAGGTTGCACCTCAACATGAGGAGGAACTTCTTTACTGTGAGGCTCACAGAGCACTGGAACAGGCTGCCCAGAGGGGTGTAGTGGAGTCTCCTTCTCTGGAGACTTTCCAGCCCCATCTGGATGTGTTCCTATGCAACCTGTGCTAGATTCTATGGTCCTGCTCTGGCAGGTAGGATGATCTTTGGAGGTCCCTTCCAACCCCTAACATCCTGTGAGCTGTGATGGTGCTACATGGGGTGATGCCAACGAGTCTTCAAAAGACCTTGCATCTGCTTCCAGGTTTGGCTGTGATGAATCATTCCTACAAAGGTAGTCTCAGGTGGATTATCTAAGCCCATATCATGTCATCCACTTCAGGCTTCAATGCAGAGCTCTGAATGAAGAAGCCTTGTTCTCAGAACAGTTGGTGAAATTAGAGTTGAGGAGTTGAAAAGGAAAAAGCATTGCTGTTCCTCATGGTAAATTTCCTGTTCTGTTCTGCAGATGAGAAACACATTGAATGGAGACTTCTGTGTTGATCAAGGTGCTGTCCCTGGACACACACCAATTCTGTATCCCTGTCACAGATACTCATCACAGGTAGTGCAAACAGATGATCAGATCTTGCCATAGCAATTGTTGCTAACTCTCCATTCCAAACCTCCACAGGGCCATGAAATAAATGGCCAAGAAATCCATTGACATCCTGGCCTGCATCAGGAACAGTGTGGCCAGCAGGAGCAGGGAAGTCATTGTGCCCTGTATGCAGCACTGGTCAGGCCACACCTTGAGTCCTGTGTCCAGTTCTGGGCTCCTCAATTTAGGAAAGATGTTGAGCTGCTGGAAGGTGTCCAGAGAAGGGCAACAAAGCTGGGGAGGGGTCTGGAGCACAGCCCTGTGAGGAGAGGCTGAGGGAGCTGGGGTTGCTTAGCCTGGAGAAGAGGAGGCTCAGGGGAGACCTTCTTGCTCTCTACAACTACCTGAAGGGAGGCTGTAGCCAGGTGGGGGTTGGTCTCTTCTCCCAGGCAGCGGGCACCAGAACAAGAGGACACAGTCTCAAGATGCAGCAGGGGAGGTTTATGATGGATGTTAGGAAGAAGTTCTTCCCAGCAAAAGAGATTGGCCATTGGGATGTGTTGCCCAGGGAGGTGGTGGAGTCACCATCACTGGAGGTGTTTAGGAAGAGACTGGCTGGGGTGCTTGGTGCCATGGTTTAGTTGCTGAGATGGTGTTGGGTGATAGGTTGGACTTGATGATCTCTGAGGTCTTTTCCTACCTGGTTAATTCTGTAGTCTGAATGGGAGAGAGGTGAAGTTCTTCCTTGCACTTCCCTCTCAGGAAGGTTTACCATTTGACTGGCAGCATCTTGCTTTTTATTTTTTGTTTGCAGAGCAGGAAGATTTTGTACAGGGTCCAAGTCCTCCTGATATGATTACTGGGAAGTCAGTCAATATTGATGCTCTACAGCTAATACCGCTTAATATCCATTTTGGAACTGTCTTCTATCATCTTCCCATGTGATTTCCCTGGTATCTGTGTCACCTTCTCTTTCAGCTCATCTTTTATCAGACCAGTGGAGAAATGTATGTAGGAGGTTTACACGCCCGAAGGAATAGTGTTGAGAGGTGCCTGACAGACCCTGGGAGTGGGGACCTACCAGTTTTAGAGAAATGTGGCATAGCTGTGACCAAAAGCCTGAACATGCTCTGGGATTTTAAGCAGGTAGGTGGATTTCTATATCCCTGCCTTTCAATAAGCACTTTACCATGAGAGTGGTTGTGGAGGAACAGTGTGGCCAGCAGGAGCAGGGAAGTCATTCTGCCCCTGGACTCAGCACTGGTTAGGCCACACCTTGTGTCCTGTGTCCAGTTCTGGGCTCCTCAGGAGGTGTTTAGGAAAAGAATGGATGGGATGCTTGGTGCCATGGTTTAGTTGATGAGATAGTGTTGGGTGATAGGTTAGACCTGATGATCTCAAAGGTCTCTTCCAACCTGGTCTATTCTATTCTATTCTATTCTATTCTATTCTATTCTATTCTATTCTATTCTATTCTATTCTATTCTATTCTATTCTATTCCATTCCATTCCATTCCATTCCATTCCATTCCATTCCATTCCATTCCATTCCATTCCATTCCATTCCATTCCATTGTGTCCACTTCTGGGCCCCTCAATTTAAGGACATTGAGACACTTGAATGTGTCCAGAGAAGGGCAACGAGGCTGGGGAGAGGCCTTGAGCACAGCCCTGTGAGGAGAGGCTGAGGGAGCTGGAATGGTTTAGCCTGAAGGCTCAGGGGAGACCTTCTTGCTCTCTACAACTCCCTGAAGGGAGGTTGTAGACAGGAGGGGGTTGGTCTCTTCTCCCAGACAACCAGCACGAGAACAAGAGGACACAGTCTCAAGCTGCACCAGGGGAAGTCTAGGTTCAAGGTGAGGAGAAAGTTCTTCCCAGCAAGAGAGATTGGCCATTGGAATGTGCTGCCCAGGGAGGTGGTGGAGTCACCATCCCTGGAGGTGTTTAAGAAGAGACTGGCTGGGGTGCTTGGTGCCATGGTTTAGTTGATTAGATAGAGTTGGATGACAGGTTGGACTTGATGATCTCAAAGGTCTTTTCCAACCTGGTCTGGTCTGGTCTGGTCTGGTCTATGCTGTGCTATTCTGTTCTATTCTATTCTATTCTATTCTATTCTATTCTATTCTATTCTATTCTATTCTATTCTATTCTATTCTATTCTATTCTATTCTATTCTATTCTCTTTTCACAGACATTTCAGTCACATGGACTTTCTTTTACCTTCAGTCTGTTCTGCGATCCCAGACTAGAAAAAGGTGGAGGTATGTTACTGGAAGGTTTAGACCCACCTTAAAAGTAAACTTTCATTTCCTTGTGTTCATCAGCATTATCAAACAACTGGCTGCCTGAAGGAGAAGGAGGAGATCCTGTTTGCTCTCCAGTCCACCTCAATTCCTGCCTGATGAGTTGACTTAACCACACTCCACCCCATTCACAAGAGTCATTACTGAAATACTGATAATTGTGGCCTTCCAGTATCTGAAGGCAGCCTACAGGAAACTGGGGAGGGAATTTTTGGGGTGCCAGGGAGTGATAGGGCTAGGGGGAATGGGGAAAAAGTAGACATGGGCAGATTCAGATTGGATGTTAGGAAGAAGTTCTTCCCCATGAGGGTGGTGAGAGACTGGCACAGGTTGCCCAGGGAGGTGGTGGAAGCCTCATCCCTGGAGGTTTTTAAGTCCACGCTGGATGTGGCTGTGAGCAACCTGCTGTAGTGTGAGGTGTCCCTGCCCATGGCAGGGGGGTTGGAACTGGCTGATCCTTGAGGTCCCTTCCAACCCTAACCATTCTATGATTTAGAAATAGGAGATGAATATACTCACCTGTTATTATCTCTCTTCTTTCAAAACAGAATAGAGTGTTAAAATCCAGACACAAAGTACTCATCTATAAATGTCTGAGGGGTAGGTGTCAAGATCATAGAATCATAGAATCATGGAAGAGACCTTTAATATCATCGAGTCCAACCCATCACCCAACACCACCTAATCAACTAAACCATGGCACCAGGTGCCTCATCCAGTCTCTTCCTAAACACCTCCAGTGATGGTGACTCCACCACCTCCCTGGGCAGCACATTCCAATGGCCAATCTCTCTTTCTATGAAGAACTTCTTCCTAACATCCAGCCTAATAGACTTTGTGGTGAGGGTGATGGAGCTGGGTGATAGGTTGGACTCAATGATCTCAAAGGTCTTTTCAAACCTGGTTTATTCCATTCCATTCCATTCCATTCCATTCCATTCCATTCCATTCCATTCCATTCCATTCCATTCCATTCCATTCCATTCTCTGGAACAGGCTGTCCAGTTTGGTTGTGTTCTTCTCTGGAGACTTTCAAAACCTGCCTGAATGAGTTCCTGTGCAGCCTGCCCTGGGTGATCCTGCTCTGGAAGGGTAGTGGGACTCAGTGATCAAGGGGAGGCCTAGGGACATGGGGCTTTTTAGTCTGGAGAAGAGAAGAGTTAGAGGGGATTTAAAAAATGTATATAAGGGCTGGGGGGTCAGGAGGGGACAGGCTCTGCTCACTTGCTCCCTGTGATGGGACAAGGAGCAATGGATGTAAGCTGCAGGACAGGAGGTTCCACCTCAACACAAGAGGGATCTTCTTTACTGTAAGGGTGACAGAGCACTGGAACAGGCTCCCCAGAGAGGTTGTGGAGTCTCCTTCTCTGGTTACTTTCAAGGCCCATCTGGATGTGTTCCTGTGAGACCTGAGCTGGATTGTATGGTCCTGCTCTGGCAGTGGGGAATGGACTTGATGATCTCTTTGGGTCCCTTGCAACCCCTGACATCCTGTGATCCTGTGATCTCTGGAGGTCCCTTCCAACCCTTAACATTCTGTGATATGCCTTGGAGAGATCCATAAGCTGTCATGCAGCATTGGCCTAGGGAAAAGGCAACCTTTTTTTTTGTTCAGGTCTGTGACCTTCTGGTGATTTCTCAGACATAGTTGTAGAGGCCAAGAGAATTGCATCCTGACCAAGCACTAACTTAACAAGCCCTTGACATTTCTCATGTTTCCTTTCTTTGGTAGGGATCAGCCATAATCAACAGAAGCACTAAAAGATGCCTTGAAATCAAAGGCAAGAACCCATCTTCATACAAACTTGTAATGCAGACCTGCACAGGACAAAGGTGGAACATCCAACACACACTTATGGGCTGGGGAAAGACAAAAGACCTGGAACAGAAGACATAGCACCCAGAGCATTGACTGTAGGTCAGTAGCTGCACTCATAACACAGCACTGAATGGTTTCAAGAGCTGGTTTGCAGAGGACTTTGCAATGGAACATTGCTGGTGCATGAGCCCCCCTGTACTTCCTCCATTCAGAGAGAGAGCTTGTCTTTGTTCTCTTTTATTACCACCAGAGAGAAGCAGTTACATCTATGAGTGCTTCAGCCTAGCTGAGTTCCTTATGCTGCCCTTTGGAAGTGCTTATTTCTGCTCCTAAATGAAAGGCCAGGTCTCCAAATTTGACATATAGATTAGATAGGAAAATGCAGAAGAGAGAGAAGTGATTCTGACTTCCTCTTGCACACAGAGTTTCCCCCAGGCTGAACTGGACTATTTTTCTTGTCCTGCGTGATATGGATGATGGAAAACTTCTTGTAAAGGCATGCTCATGCTGCTGGGTGTGATGAAATAAATGTTTGTTCTTCTGGCCCTGTAATTTGCCTGCCCATAATTCAGTTTCTCAGAAATGATTATCAGAGTCAGCAGTGTGCCACACTAAGGCAGGTTTATATTTACCTATGTGAAGCTGGTTTCTGCCACACAGCTGTCAGCATGGGGGAAAGACCTTGGAGTCCTAGTGGACAGCAAGTTCAGCATGGGACAGCAACGTGCCCTTGTGGCCAAGAGAGCCAATGGGATCCTGGGGTGCATCAGGAAGTGTGGCCAGCAGGGCTAGGGAGGTTCTTCCCCCCCTCTACTCTGCAATACTGTGTCCAGTTTTGGGCTCCCCAGTTCAAGACAGAGACCTGCTGGAGAGAGTCCAACAGAGAGCCATGAGGATGATTAGGGGACTTGAGCATCTCCCCTGTGAAGAGAGACTGAGAGCCCTGGGGCTGTTGAGTCTGGAGAAGACTGAGAGGGGATCTGATCAATGTTTATCAATATCTGAGGGGTGGGTATCAAGTGGAGGGGGCCAAGCTCTTTTCAGTGGTGCACAGTAACAAGACAATGAACAATGGATACAAACTTGAACATAGAAGGTTTCACCTCACCATGAGGAGAAACTTTAGAGTGAAGGTGACAGAGCCCTGGAGCAGGCTGCCCAGAGAGGTTGTGGAGTCTCCTTCTCTGGAGACTTTCAAATCCCACCTGGATGCATTCCTGTGAGGACTACCCTGGGTGATCCTGCTTTTGGCAGGGGGGATGGACTTGATGATCTCTGGAGGTCCCTTCCAACCTCTGATGCACTGTGATAGTGTAAGTGGTCCCTAATGTGTTCAGCTCAGTCTGCCCCCAGGACCATGTTTCTAGGACTGCCCTGCTTCTGGCAGGCAAGTCAGTTGCTTTAAGTAATAGCATACTGTGCTGCAATCTGCTGTCTAATTACACACTTAATTAGACTCACAGTTTGTTACTTATGTCACACTGTGACAGGGCTTGTTGCTCTTTCAGAGGAAAAAGAGTAATAATAATAATCTTCTGGTTTTAGCTTAGAAAAAACCTCACGAGGGTTGATTTCCTCCCTGAAGGTGTGAGTTCCTTTTAGAAGGGCCTGCAGAAGAGATTAAAGCTCAGGTAATCACTGTTCATTAAATGTCTGTGGTTAACACTACCCAAGTAGAAGTATGCCTTTTGGGCCTGCAAGGAGGCAGCCCTAAGAACAAGGTGATGATGGCACACACACCTGCTGCTGGGGGATAAACAAAGAGAGGTCATTTCAGTAGAATCACAGAATCAATAAGGTTGGAAGAGACCTCAAAGATCATCAAGCCCAACCTGTCACCCAACACCTCATGAACCATGGCACCAAGTGCCACATCCAATCCCTTTTTGAACACCCCCAGGGATGGGGACTCCACCACTTCCCTGGGCAGCACATCCCAATGGCTAACAACTCTCTCTGAGAAGAACTTTCTCCTCATCTCAAGCCTAGGGTGAGTTCTAGGGTAGCTGCCTGGTTGTACAGATCTTGCACTACACCATGAGATACCATTTATAGTGGAGTGGTGTGGTTGCAAAGTCTGAAGGAAGGGATGCCACCCAGAGGGACCTGGACAAGCTGGAGAGGTGTGCTGAGGTTTAGGCTGGATGTTAGAAAGAAGTTCTTCATAGAAAGAGAGATTGGCCATTGGGATGTGCTGCCCAGGGAGGTGGTGGAGTCACCATCACTGGAGGTGTTTAGGAAGAGACTGGATGGGGTGCTTGGTGCCATGGTTTAGTTGATTAGATGGTGTTGGGTGATAGGTTGGACTTGATGATCTCTGAGGTCCTTTCCAACCTGGTTAATTCTGTATTCTGCATACCTTAGCCACTTTTGGAGTACAATGAGAGCTGGTTTCTGCTGGTTTGAATGAAGTGCATCCTGAGTCCACAGGCAAGGACACTGCAATCGATTGCCAGGGGGCTGGGAAACCTAAGAAGGAATAATTGATTGTTGCCAAATGAGTTTTCACCCATGTAAACATTTGAGCCTGCAGCACTCCAGAGAGTCAGTCCTGTGCCAGTCCAGCTACAGTTTCTTGAAGGGTGGAAGGCTGACCTTTCTCTAGAGAAGAAACAGCAAGAAGAAAGCTGTCTTAGTGTTTTCCAAGGAACCACACTTCCAGCAACAAAAACCCCACCAAAACCCCAACCCCCCAAACCCCTGGCTTTCAAAACACAGCATATTGCTCTCAGAAAGCATCTGCAAAACCATCAGCAGAAATGTGCATTGTTCCCACCCTCTCCCAAGGCTTGGAATGCTCTGCTTTCTACTTTCCATAGCTCTAGGGTAAACTCTGTGGCCTGTCTCAAGGGAAAAAGGCAGAGGGTTCCCCCCAAAGGACTAACTGGCAGCTCTCCAAAGCAGGATCCTTGGAAAGTTTTGGATCAGTTCTTCGTGGTGGAGAAAAACCTGTGCTGTGTTTGAACATCTGAGAGACTTCACAGCTGGGTGAGGCTCAGGGTTCAAAGTGTGTCACTGAAATGTCTGATTTAAAATAAAGTAACAATTCCACCCAAAACCAGCCACATTTTCCAGCTGAGGAGTTCTGGGTGGTGACAAGCTGCAGTGAAGCAGTCTGCTCCCTAGAGACTTCACTTAGCATATCCTTTAAAGATCTCTCCCTTTTTGCTTCCATTATGAACACAGCCACCCACCATACCCCTGCCACCCACTTGCTGCTGGGTCAGCTCCCCCTGTGACTGGAGGGGAGATGGTCAAGAGCTCTGTGCTCTCAGATGGGTGCAGCATAGATGACTGAGCATCCTCAAGGCAACTCACAGTGTTGAAAGATTCCATGGAAAAAGAAGGAAATTCCATTCCTTGGCACCAGTAAGTGCTCCAAGCCTGACATGGCCAGTGAAGCTCACAGGCACAGCTCCCGTGCTGCACAACCTTAGAATCATAAAATCATAGATCAATCATAGAATCATAGAATCAATAAGGCTGGAAAAGACCTGAAAGGTCATCAAGTCCAACCTGTCACCCAACACCTCATGACTACTAAACCATGGCTCCAAGTGCCACATCCAATCCCCTCTTGAACACCTCCAGGGACAGTGACTCCACCACCTCCCTGGGCAGCACATCCCAATGGCCAACAACTCTCTCTGTGAAGAACTTTCTCCTCATCTCGAGGCCAAACCTCCCCTTGAGGACTGTGTTTATAAAAGAAGACCTCCAGATGCTGTCCATGGTTTGCCTTGTCCTTTGTTTTCCCTTCATGCCCTCTCCCATCAATTCCAATCACTCTGCTGCATCCTGTCCCATTTCCCAGGGAAGTTGCTCAATGGCAGCAGCACTTCTGTAGCTGACTAGGCCAGGTGCTCGTGGTGGGCTTCCCATGGGTGACAGGCAGCCAGCACAAACTATGTGGCTCCTGGGGACAGAACCTGCCCATCGCACAGTGCTCCAGTGACAGTGACTCCCTTGGGTCTGTTAGGTCTTTCCAAAGTATTGTAATTGGCCACTGGAATGTGCTGCCCAGGGAAGTGATGGAGTCACCATCTCTGGAGGTGTTCAAAAAAGGATTGGATGTGGCACTTGGAGCCATGGTTTAGTTGTCCTGAGGTGTTAGGTGTTAGGCAATAGGTTGGACTTGATGATCTCTGAGGTCTTTTCCAACCCGATTGATTCTGAGAAATACCTTCCCAATACTTCTCTTCCCTAGAGAAAGGTTCTGCAAAGGTTCCTTGGAGATGTTCAAGGCCAGGTTGGATGAGGCTTTGAGTAATCTGGTCTAGTGGAATGTGTCCCAGTCTGTGACAGGGGTTGGAACTAAATGATCTTTGAGATCCCTTCCAACCACAACCATTCTATGAATCTATGAATTGTTGGAGTGGGAACTATTGTCAGCTGACTGGTGGAGTCCACCAGTTACCAAAAGGGATATACATTTTTGGAGGTCACTCTAAGTTTAGAGGACTACAAGGCAAAGCCTCATACAGGTTGGCCCAGTGCAGGTGGAGTGAACACAGAGCTAAGGGCAACAAAGCCGGGGAGGGGTCTGGAGCACAGCCCTGTGAGGAGAGGCTGAGGGAGCTGGGGTTGCTTAGCCTGGAGAAGAGGAGGCTCAGGGGAGACCTTCTTGCTCTCTACAACTCTCTGAAGGGAGGTTGTAGGCAGGTGGGGGTTGGTCTCTTCTCCCAGGCAACCAGCACCAGAACAAGAGGACACAGTCTCAAGCTGTGCCAGGGAAGGTTTAGGTTGGATGTTAGGAAGAAATTCTTCCCAGAAAGAGAGACTGGCCATTGGAATGTGCTGCCCAGGGGGGTGGCGGAGTCACCATCCCTGGAAGTGTTTAGGAAGAGACTGGATGGGGCAAATGGTGCCATAGTTTAGTTGATTAGATGGTGTTGGGTGATAGGTTGGACTTCACACAGTATCACCAAGGTTGGAAGAGACCTCAAGAATCATCGAGTCCAAATTAAAGACTTGAGTCCAACCTGAGACTTGATGATCTCAAAGGTCTCTTCCAACCTGGTTTATCCTATCCTATCCTATCCTATCCTATCCTATCCTATCCTATCCTATCCTATCCTATCCTATCCTATCCTATCCTATCCTATCCTATCCTATCCTATCCTATCCTATCCTATTCTTTTAATGTGGATTTGAAGTATCTGCTCACTTTATTTTCTCAGGTTTCACGCCATCTCAACTAACAATTTTAAAGGTAGTGGGTATGACACTTCATCTAGTTCTTCCTGTACTAAGCCTAGGAACTTACTGAACCATGAACATCATTTAGACTTTCATGAGCTGATAGATTGGGTTGCACACAACCTCATTAAGTTCACCAAAGATGAATGTGAAGCTTTAGAATAGAACAACCTTGTGTGGCTCCGCAGGCTGGGCACTGCCTGATGTGGTGGGTTGAAAATTAAACCACACCACCCCCCCCAAAATAAAATTGCCAGACTAGCTCAGTGGAAGCAAATGAAGCTGTATTTACAAGCAAAGCTACTATCTATAAATATGAAATGCAATGAATATGTACAAAATATGCAATATTTACATGTATTTGCAATGTTTAAAGAGAATGACAGAATTAACCAGGGTGGAAAAGACCTCAGAGATCATCATTTCAGTCTGGAGAAGAGAAGGCTCCAAGGTGACCTCATTGTGGCCTTCCAGTATCTGAAGGGGGCTACAAGAAAGCTGGGGAGGGACTGCTCAGGATCTCAGGTAGTGATAGGACTAGGGGGAATGGAATGAAGCTGGAGGTGGGGAGATTCAGGCTGGGTGTGAGGAGGAAGTTCTTCCCCATGAGAGTGGTGAAGCCCTGGAATGGGTTGTCCAGGGAGGTGGTTGGGGTGCCATCATTGGAGGTATTTAAGAGCAGGCTGGACGAGGCTCTGGCCAGCCTGATCTAGTGTGGGGTTGGAACTAGATGATCCTTGTGGTCCCTTCCAACCCTGACTGATACTATGATACTATGATACTATGATACTATGATCAAGTCCAACCTATCACCCAACACCATCTAATCAACTAAACCATGGCACCAAGCACCCCATCCACCCCATCACCTCCAGTGATGGTGACTCCACCACCTCCCTAGGCAGCAAATTCCAATGGCCAATCTCTCTTGCTGGGAAGAACTTCTTCCTAACACCTAATCTCTGCTGCTTCAAGCTGACCAAGCCCAAGCACCCTCAGCCTCTTCCAGTGTATCATGTGCTCCAGCCTCCCATCGTTTTAGCTGCTCTGCATTGGACTCACTCCAGTTAGTGGATACCTCTCCTGAACACTGAGGCCCAAAACTGGGCTCAGCACTCCAGAGGTGACTGCGTGCTGAGCAGAGGGGAATAGTGATTTCCTCTGAGGTTCTGGCTATTCATTTGGTATCACATTTCAGTGTTCATCTGGCCCTCCTTGCTGACTCATGTTCCACTTGTTCTCCAGCAGGAGTCTCAGCTTTTCCCTTTTCTCCCGTGGCCAGCAGGAGCAGGGAGGTCATTCTGCCCTGGACTCAGCACTGGTTAGGCCACACCTCGAGTACTGTTTCCAGTTCTGGGCCCCTCAGTTTAGGAAAGATGTTGAGTTGCTGGAAGGTGTCCAGAGGAGGGCAACAAAGCTGGGGAGGGTTTTGGAGCACAGCCCTGTGAGGAGAGGCTGAGGGAGCTGGGGTTGCTTAGCCTGGAGAAGAGGAGGCTCAGGGGAGAGCCTATTGCTGTCTACAACTCCCTGAAGGGAGGTCGTAGCCAGGTGGGGGTTCGTCTTTTCTCCCAGGCAAGCAGCACCAGAACAAGAGGACACAGTCTCAAGCTGTGCCAGGGGAGGTTTAGACTGGATGTGAGGAGAAAGTTCTTTTCAGAAAGAGTAATTTGCCTTTGGAATGTGCTGCCCAGGGAGGTGGTGGAGTTGCTGTCAGAAGGGATTGGACATGGCACTTGAAGCCATGGTTTAGTTAATCATGAGGTGTTGGGTGATAGGTTGGACTTGATTATCTTTGAGGTCTTTTCCAACGTTACTGATTCTGTGATTCTAAGTCCTGTGTGCATGGTGGGCTGCCTTCTACAGGATGGACTGATGGAGCAAACTGAACAGTAAAAATAAAAGATAGGCTCACAGAATGCTTTGGGTTGGAAAGGACCTTTGAAGGTCAGCTAGTCCAGCCCCTCTGCACTGAGCAGGGACATCTTTAACCAGATCAGGTTGCTCAGAGCACCATCCAAGCTGACCTGGAATGTTTTTAGGCATGGGACTTCTACCATCTCTCTGGGCAACCTGGGTCAGTGCTTCACCACCCTTACTATGATTCTTTTTCCCCCTTAGATCTATTCTAAATCTCCCCATTTTTAGTTTAAAATTCTTACCCTTTCTCCTGTCAGCAACAGACCCTACTAGAAAGATTGTCCTCATCTTTCTTATAGGTCCCCTTAAAGTACCAAATGGCTGCAATAATATCTCCCTGGGACCTTCTCTTCTCCATGCTGAACAATCCCAATTGTCTCCCCCTGTCCTCATGGCAAAGGTATTCCAGCCCTCTGATCATTTTTGTAGCCTCCTCTGGACCCAGTTCAATAGGTCCATGTCTTTCTTGTGCTGAGGACTCCAGAGCTGGACACAGCAGGTGGGGTCTCACAACAGTAAATTAAAGAGGCAAAATCACCTCTCTTGACCCACTGGCCACACTGCTTTTGATATGATCAATGGGATGTGGGAGGTTCTTCTCTCCCTCTACTCTGCCTTGCTGAGACCACACCTGCAATACTGTTTCCAGTTTGAGGCTCCCCCGTTCAATAAAGACAGAGACCTGATGGAGAGGATTCAACAGAGAGCCACAAGGATGATTAGGGGACTTGAGCATCTCCCCTGTGAAGAGAGACTGAGAGCCCTGGGGCTGTTTAGTCTGGAGAAGAGAACACAGAGGGGGGATCTGATCAATGTCCATCAATAACTGAGGGGTGGTTGTCAAGTGTAGGGGGCCAAGCTCTTTTGGGTGGTGCACAGTAATAAGACAAGGAACAACAGCTTCAAGCTTGAACATGGAAGGTTTTACTTCAACATGAGGAGAAACTTCTTTACAGTGAGGGTGCCAGAGCCCTGGAACAGGCTGCCCAGAGAGGCTGTGGAGTCTCCTTCTCTGGAGACTTTCAAAGCCCACCTGGATGCATTGCTGAGAGGACTACCCTGGGTGATCCTGCTCTGGCAGGGGGGTTGGACTGGGTGATCTCTGGAGGTCCCTTCCAACCTCTAATGTACTGTGATACTGTGATATTCATGTGACTGTATGGAAGGAGAGGAGATGTAGGTATGCCCTAAATGCAAGGATGGGACTTAATGCCCCCAGTAGTAGTAACCAGTACAATGCACCACATGAGAGCTGCTTCAGTGGTCCAAACCATTACCCAATCTCTCCTGTTCATTCTGTTCCTGGCAGTGATCTTGAGGCCTGTGACAATGTCAGCCAGGCCATCTCTAGGTAGACATAATCATCGAACTAAAAAACCCCAAGTCCTGAGGAAGAGCAAAGCCTGACCTCAGTGCCAAGCAAGATCATGGAACAGGTCATCCTGAGTGCATTAACACAGCACTTAGAGGATGGCCAAGGGCTCAGGTCCAGCCAACAGGGATTTAGGAAGGGCAGGTCCTGCCTGACCAACCTGATCTCCTTCTATGATCAGGTGACCCGCCTGGTGGATGTGGGGCAGGCTGTGGATGTAGTCTACCTGGACTTCAGCAAGGCCTTTGACACTGTCCCCCATAGCAAACTCCTGGCCAAGCTGTCAGCCCATGGCTTGGATGGGAGCACACTGCGATGGGTTAGGAACTGGCTGGATGGCCGAGCCCAGAGAGTGGTGGTGAATGGTGTCACATCCAGCTGGCAGCCAGTCAGTAGTGGAGTCCCCCAGGGATCAGTGCTGGGCCCCATCCTCTTTAACATCTTTATTGATGATCTGGATGAGGGCATTGAGTCGATCATCAGTAAAGTTGCTGATGACACCAAGCTGGGGACAGGAGTTGATCTGCTAGAGGGTAGAGAGGCTTTGCAGAGGGACCTCGACAGGCTGGACAGATGGGCAGAGTCCAAGGGCAGGAGATTTAACACATCCAAGTGCCGGGTTCTGCACATTGGCCACAACAACCCCAGGCAGTGCTACAGGCTGGGGTCAGAGTGGCTGGAGAGCAGCCAGGCAGAGAGGGACCTGGGGGTGCTGGTTGATGGTAGGATGAACATGAGCCAGCAGTGTGCCCAGGCAGCCAGGAGGGCCAATGGCATCCTGGCCTGCATTAAGAACAGTGTGGCCAGCAGGAGCAGGGAGGTCATTCTCCCCCTGTACACTGCACTGGTTAGGCCACACCTTGAGTCCTGTGTCCAGTTCTGGGCCCCTCAGTTTAGGAAGGAGGTTGACTTGCTGGAACGAGTCCAGAGAAGGGCAACGAAGTTGGTGAGGGGTTTGGAACACAGCCCTGTGAGGAGAGGCTGAGGGAGCTGGGGCTGCTTAGCCTGGAGAGGAGGAGACTCAGGGGTGACCTTATTGCTCTCTACAACTACCTGAAGGGGGGTTGTAAACAGGCAGAGTTTGGTCTCTTCTCCCAGGCAGCCAGCACCAGAACAAGAGGACACAGTCTCAGGCTGCGCCAGGGGAAGGTTCAGGCTGGAGGTCAGGAGGAAGTTTTACACGGAGAGAGTGATTGCCCATTGGAATGGGCTGCCCGGGGAGGTGGTGGAGTCGCCATCACTGGAGGTGTTCAGGAGGAGACTTGACAGGGTGCTTGGTTACATGGGTTAGTTGATTACGTGGTGTTGGGTGATAGGTTGGACGTGATGATCTTGAAGGTCTCTTCCAACCTGGTTTATTCTAAATTCTAAAATCATCCATGTGAAGAACAGGCTGGAAAGGTAGATGTTTTTCCTGTTGCAGGAATTCCACCAAATCATCTCTCCCCAGCCTAAAGTCTCAAGTGTTTGCACGTGAAATTGGAGAGCAGAGGATATTTACTCTACCTGCTCCCTTTGGTTCCCTGCTTAAAACATGAAGAGCTTTGATCTGAAATTAATGCAAAAGGAGCATAAGCTGCTTGGCACACATGTACCCAGGAGACATTGCAAACCGCTTTTTTTTTCTCCTTTTCTTCGTTTTCTTCTTTCCCTTTTTAGTTTCCTTTTTAGTTTCTTTTTCCTTTTCTTTTTCTTCTTTTCCTTTTTGTTCTTTTTTCTTTTTCTTTTTTCTTTTTTTTTTCTTCTTTTTCTTTTTCCTTTTCCTTTTTCTTTTTCTTTTTTTTTCTTTTTCCTCTTCTTTTTTTCTTTTTCTTTTTCTTCTTCTTCATATTTTTCTTCTTCTTTTTCTTCTTCTTCATATTTTTCTTCTTCTTTTTATTTTTCTTCTTCCTCTTCATCTTCCTTTTCCTCTTCTTTTTCCTCTTCTCTTTTCTCTTCTTTTTTCTCCTCTTCCTCTTCCTCTTCCTCTTCCTCTTCCTCTTCCTCTTCCTCTTCCTCTTCCTCTTCCTCTTCCTCTTCCTCTTCCTCTTCATCTTCCTTTTCCTCTTCCTTCTTTTCCTTTGCCTTTTTCTTTTTCTCCTTTTCCTTTTCCTTTTCCTTTTCCTTTTCCTTTTCCTTTTCCTTTTCCTTTTCCTTTTCCTTTTCCTTTTTCTCTCCTTTTCCTTTTCCTTTTCCTTTTTTCTCCTTTTCCTTTTCCTTTTCCTTTTCCTTTTCCTTTTCCTTTTCCTTTTCCTTTTCCTTTTCCTTTTTTCTCCTTTTCCTTTTCCTTTTCCTTTTCCTTTTTTCTCCTTTTCCTTTTCCTTTTCCTTTTCCTTTTTTCTCCTTTTCCTTTTCCTTTCTCTTCCCTTCTCCCTTTCCCTCTCCCTCTCCCTCTCCCTCTCCCTCTCCCTTTCCCTTTCCCTTCCCTTTCCTTTTCTCTTTCCCTTTCCCTTTCCCTTTCCCTTTCCCTTTCCCTTTCCCTTTCCCTTTCCCTTTCCCTTTCCTTTTCCCTTTCCCTTTCCCTTTCCCTTTCCCTTTCCCTTTCCCTTTCCCTTTCCCTTTCCCTTTCCTTTTCTCTTTCCCTCTCCCTCTCCCTCTCCCTCTCCCTCTCCCTCTCCCTCTCCCTCTCCCTCTCCCTCTCCCTCTCCCTCTCCCTCTCCCTCTCCCTCTCCCTCTCCCTCTCCCTCTCCCTCTCTCTCTCCCTCTCCCTCTCCCTCTCCCTCTCCCTCTCCCTCTCCCTTGCTTTTTTTTGTATACATATATATATATCACTGAAAGTGTGGAAACAAAGCAAAAGAGGTCCTTTTTGTAACAAGCTCATGTGCACAGTGACTTTTCCATCTGATTCTTTCACAGAGACTGCGTGGTACTGGAGACAAGGGCTTTTGTGATTAGGATGATAAGTTTTCCACCCTTGTTACTTCTATATGCACTTCTGTATGACCAGTATGTCACCAGAGTTATGTTGAGGGCTTTCTGAAAAATCATGGCAGTGTTGGCTGGAGGATGCCTCTGGAAATCTGTAGCCTGGCCTCCTGCAATGGCAAACTGCCAGCCAAGCCTAGGTCACACCAGTGATGGCTTTGCTTATTTGAATCTTGAAGAGCTCCAAGTATGGAATTTCTGTGACACAGGAGCCCTTGAAAATGATCTGTGTCAACTCATCTGGGGCAGTTTTAGGCTATGCCTTTAAAAGTTAGCTGCAGATTTCAAGCAGAGAAGTGTAGAAATACAAACAATTCAGAACTGGGTGTCAAAAGGAATAGGTAGCATGGAAAAGCTTTGCAGGAATCCAGGAGTGAGGAGAAGATTATGCCTGTTGCTGCAGAAATAAGGATCAATTGGTTTGTTGCTTTTAAGATGAATTAGTGTACTGCACTTTAATAGTTTAAGCCAGATCTATATCTGCCTTAAGTCAGATCTATATCTCTAGAAAAGATTAAAAGGCTTTTGTTCCACTGACCCTTAGGGAAGCCCCAAACTGGACACAGCATTCCAGGTGTGGCCTCAGCAGGGCAGAGTAGAGGGGAAGGAGAAACTCCCTAGACCTACCTACTCTGCAGCAGAGCAACACACTTTCTGTCCAACTAAGGAAAAATTGTATCCACAAGTATTTTTTCCTGATGAACTCTAATCTGGCTTTAAAAGCTTCCCTGAAAGAGCTGTTTATGCTTCAGGAGTATTTTATGTTTCATCCAAAAGGATGGCTAAAACATTTTGACTGCATTTCCTATAGGCCTGTGCTCAACTACATGAGCACAGCACCTGTTTCACATTTCCTTTGTATCCTGTCTGGGTCCTAGACTTATTTTTTTGTGTCTCTCCCATGACACCCAGGAGCCCGATTCTGTGTCTATGACACAAACAGTGATTTTTGGTTTGCCTTGG
>NW_027142406.1:1757619-1895464 GCF_026170545.1 Melanerpes formicivorus | reverse complement strand
TGCCTCAGATGAGCACCAGAAAGAAAAATAATAATACCAGAACTGGGGCAAAAAGGATTGCATTATTTAACCACAGCCTCTTCATTACATGGCATTAAGATGATGTTAGGGTATTTTGAGAGGAAAAAGACTTTTTATAGTTCTGGTTATTAGGGTTAAAATAGAATGAAAATCTCTTCATCTTGGGAGAGAGAAGAGAGGCTGTAAGAAAATGCTTGCCCAGTTCTTTTTATTAGTTTGGGGTTTTCTTTTCACCTTGTCTTCCAAAGCAGTGAGCATCAACACTATCACTAAGGATAACACCACTGTTGTTAAGCTCTGACACCTTTATGGGCACATCCCCTCCTCTGGAATGGCATTTTCACAGAATCACAGAAAACATCCAGCTGGAAGAGGCCTCCAGGATCACCCAGCCCGACCTTCAACCCAGCACTGAAGGCTCAACACTAAACCATGTCCCTAAGCACCAGGTCCACACACTTCCAGGGACGGTGACTCCAGCACTGCCCTGGGGCAGAGCATTCCAATGTTTGAGAACCCTTTCAGTGAAGAGATATTTCCTGGCCTCTAGCTTGAACCTCCCCTGGCACAGCTTGGAACCATTTCCTCTGGTCCTGTTGCTCGACACCAAGGAGAAGAGGCTACCACCTCCCCACTCCACCCCCGCTTCAGGTAGTTGTACAGAGCAATGAGGTCTCCCCTCAGGCGCTGCCTCTTCAGCTTTCACAACTCCAGCTCCCTCAGCCTCTCCTCACAGCCCAGGTGCTCCAGGCCCTTCTCCAGCCTCATTGCCCTTCTCTGGACATGCTCCATCACCTCAATGTTCTTCCTGTAGTGAGGGGCCCAGAACAGAACACAACACTTGAGGTCAGCACAGGGGAATGATTATCTCCCTGACCCTGATGGCCACAGTGTTTCTAATCCAGGCCAGGATGCCAATGACTTTCTCGGCCACCTGGCCACACTGCTCACTCATATTTAATCAGCTTTCAACCTGAACCCCTCAGATCCCTCTCAGAGTTGCAGCTTTCCATCCACACATTTTACAAGACTACTTATGAGAAAAACCCTCAGCACAGTTAGAACCTAGCTCCATGAACACTGACATCCTGGCTTCCCTCTGAGTGATCCCAAAGAGGTTAGAGGGATTCCACCAGCCAAGGAAAGTAGCTCCCATGCCTCTCCCTAGAACATTAACCTAAGTCACTATATAAGGCTTCTCATGAGTGGCAGACTTGTGTAAGCTGCACTAGGGGAGGTTTAGGCTGGATGTTAGGAACAAGTTCTTCCCAGAAAGAGAGATTGCCCATTGGAATGTGCTGCCCAGGGAGGTGGTGGAGTCACCATCACTGGAGGTGTTTAGGAACCTAGAGACTGGATGAGCCACTTGGTGCCATGGTTTAGTGGATTATTAGATGGTGTTGGGTGATAGGTTGGACTTGATGATCTCAAAGGTCTTTTCCAACCTGGTTAATTCTGTTCTGTACTATTCCATTCCATTCCATTCCATTCCATTCCATTCCATTCCATTCCATTCCATTCCATTCTATTCTATTCTATTCTATTCTATATTTCTACATTACAATCATACTCCATTGGGTGTTGACATCTTCACAGCCAATCTTGACCTGGTTAACTGCATATATATCTCATTAAACTCAGAAGAGCAGCTCTGAAGAAAAGGCCTTGCGAGTGTTGGTGGATGAGAAGCTCAACATGAGCCAGCAGCCATGCAGCCCAGAAAGCCAATCCCATCCTGGGCTGCATCAAGAGAAGCAGAGCCAGCAGAGCAAGGGAGGTGATTCTCCCTCTCTGCTCCACTCTGGTGAGACCCCACCTGGAGTACTGTGTCCAGTTCTGGAGCCTCTATTACAGGAAGGATCTGAAGGTGCTGAACGTGTCCAGAGAAGGGCTATGAGAATGATCAGAGGGCCTGGAGCTCCTCTCCTGTGAGGACAGACTGAGAGAGTTGGGGTTGTTCAGTCTGGAGAAGAGAAGGCTCCCAGGAGACCTAATTTGTGGCCTTCCACCATCTGAAGGGGGCTACAAGAAAGCTGGGGAGGGACTTTTGAGGGTGTCAGGGAGTGACAGGACTGGGGAGAATGGAAAAAAAAATAGAAGTGAGTAGATTCAGATTGGATGTTAGGAAGAAGTTCTTCCCCATGAGGGTGGTGAGAGCCTGGCACAGGTTGCCCAGGGAGGTGGTGGAAGCCTCATCCCTGGAGGGTTTTTAAGTCCAGGCTGGATGTGGCTGTGAGCAACCTGCTGTAGTGTGAGGTGTCCCTGCCCATGGCAGGGGGGTTGGTACTGGATGATGCTTGACGTCCCTTCCAACCCTGACAATTCTATGATCCTATGATTCCATTTGCTCCTCACATGAACTGAGGCTTGGTTTGGCAGCCACTAGGAAACTGCTGGATATAAGTGGCTAAGACAGCTCTAATAGCAGAGATGTCATGGAAAGTGTGTGATTCATTGCTTTGAGCTGTGCACAGAGCTCAAATGCTTGGTTTAATTTGGTGTTAGGTGCCAAAATTACACATCTGTAGTGTGACACCAGGACTAGCGGACATCTCTTTTTTATCCTTTGCTCTTGCTGATCCTTATCCTCTTCCTGTTGTGCAGAGCCTTTGCTAAATGTCTGAGGTGGATCACAGCCCAGTTAGATACCTAGATATCAGTGCTGTAGACATGCTCTGCGAGAAGCAGATGGAGCTTGGAGAATATACCCATTCCTTGGAACCCCTTTCTCTCTAGGAAGCTTTAGAACAAAGCTATCCTAGAGCTGCTTCCCAGATTAACACCAAGGCTTTAAACTGCATCTAACAGTAAACCAAAATCTGATTCTGCCAAGCTCCAAATCTTGAAAAACCCTAAAATTGGAGGACTTGTGTCAGACATCTGCAGCATAGCTTTCTATTTCCATTGCTGTTTAACACATTCTTCAGGATCCACTAAGTTGTAGCAGAGTTGGTGCCACATCTCGTGAGGAAAGGGTAGTGACTGTTGTTTCCTATAGACAAACTCTCCTCCTCCAGAGAAGTGGATTTTTCATCATAGAATCATAGAATGGTCTGGGTTGGAAGGGACCTCTGATGGGCATCTAGTCCAACCCCCTCTGCATAAGCAGTCGTAGAATGGTCTGGATAGAAAGGGAGCTCTGAAGGTCATCTGGTCCAACCCCCTCTGCATAAGCAGTCACAGAATGGTCTGGATAGAAAGGGAGCTCTGATGGGCATCTAGTCCAACCCCCTCTGCATAAGCAGTCATAGAATGGTCTGGATAGAAAGGGAGCTCTGAAGGTCATCTGGTCCAACCCCCTCTGCATAAGCAGTCATAGAATGGTCTGGATAGAAAGGGAGCTCTGAAGGTCATCTAGTCCAACCCCCTCTGCATAAGCAGTCACAGAATGGTCTGGGTTGGAAGGGAGCTCTGAAGGTCATCTAGTCCAACCCCCTCTGCATAAGCAGTCACAGAATGGTCTGGGTTGGAAGGGAGCTCTGAAGGTCATCTAGTCCAACCCCCTCTGCATAAGCAGGGGCATCCTCAACTAGGTCATAAAAGTGTTGGCCCAAGTTGGTCAGACACGATTTGTCTTTGATAAAATCCTGCTAGGTTCTCTTCAGGATGAGAATGGTGAGACTCTGGAAGAGGGAAGGATCCCTCCTCACTGGGAGTGTTCAAGACCAGGTTAGATGAGGCCTTGAGCCAGCAGAGTCTAATTGAGAGGTGTCCCTGTCTATGGTGGGGAGGTTGGAGTAGGTGATCTCTAAGGTCCCTTCCAACCTAAAGCCATTCTAGCCATTCTGCCCTGTACTCAGCACTGGTTAGGGCACACCTTGAATCCTGTGTCCAGTTCTGGGCCCCTCAGTTTAGGAAAGATGTTGAGGTGCTGGAAGGTGTCCAGAGAAGGGCAACAAAGCTGGGGAGGGGTCTGGAGCACAGCCCTGTGAGGAAAGGCTGAGGGAGCTGGGGTTGCTTAGCCTGGAGAAGAGGAGGCTCAGGGGAGACCTTCTTGCTCTCTCCAACTCCCTGAAGGGAGGTTGTAGCCAGGTGGGGGTTGGTCTCTTCTCTCAGGCAATCAGCACCAGAACAAGAGGACACAGTCTCAAGCTGTGCCAGGGGAGGTTTAGACGTAAGGTGAGGGGAAAGTTCTTCACAGAGAGAGTTGTTAGCTGTTGGAATGTGCTGCCCAGGGAGGTGGTGGAGTCCCCATCCCTGGAGGTGTTCAAGAGGGGATTGGATGTGGCACTTGGTGCCATGGTTTAGTAGTCATGAGGTGTGGGGTGACAGGTTGGACTTGATGATCTTTGAGGTCTTTTCCAACCTTATTGACTCTATGATTCTATGATTGATCCTTCATGAGGCTTCAAGCTCTGTAATCTTCACAGGAGTGGCAGTAAGGCTGACTGGCCTGCAGCTGCCTGAATCCTCCTTCTGGAAAGTGAGGCTTTGTATTTGCCTTTCAGACAACAGGAACCTATCCCTGGTCAGCAGGACTTTTAAGGACGATAAAAACTGGCCTCTGAATGGCATTGGCAGGCTCCATCAGCGCCACAAAAAGCTTCCTGACTGACCCCCACAGACCAACATATGTCCAGCTGGCTTAAGTGCTCTCTAATTCCTTCTTCCTCTCTTGTGGATGATGTTTCACTCCAACACACTGCTCTGAGGTTTGGTGCTCTCAGAGGCTTGAGGTCCAACTTTGCTGGAAACAACTAATGTAAAAAAAAAGCCACGCAAAACCAAACAACCCAGCAATGAGGTCACAACAGCTCCATGGTCCAAGGTCTTTGAGAAGACCTTCTTGTGGCCTTGGTGTATCAGAAGGGGCCTACAAGAAAGCTGGGGAGGGACTTTTTAGGATGTCAGGGAGTGATAGGACTGGGGGGGGATGGAAAAAAAAACTAGAAATGGGTAGACTGAGATTGGATGTCAGGAAGAAGTTCTTCCCCATGAGGGTGGTGAGAGCCTGGCACAGGTTGCCCAGGGAGGTGGTGGAAGCCTCATCCCTGGAGGTTTTCAAGGCCAGGCTGGATGTGGCTGTGAGCAACCTGCTGTAGTGTGAGGTGTCCCTGCCCATGGCAGCGGGGTTGGAACTGGCTGATGCTTGAGGTCCCTTCCAACCCTGACAATTCTGTGATTGTATGTTTCTATTCTTTATAGAAAATAAGATGGGAACACTGTGTGAGCAGCATTAGCCTGTGTACTGGATTTAGTACATCAAATCCCTCTGCTGGGTTTTAATAGCAGAGAAGTCATTCTGCCCCTGCACTCAGCACTGCTTAGGCCACACCTTGAGCCCTGTGTCCAGTTCTGGGCCCCACAGTTCAGAAAGGATGTTGAGTTGCTGGAAGGTGTCCAGAGAAGGGCAACAAAGCTGGGGAGGGGTTTGGAGCACAGCCCTGTGAGGAGAGGCTGAGGGAGCTGGGGTTGCTTAGCCTGGAGAAGAGGAGGCTCAGGGGAGACCTTCTTGCTCTCTACAACTCCCTGAAGGGAGGTTGTAGCCAGGTGGGGGTTGGTCTCTTCTCTCAGGCAACCAGCACCAGAACAAGAGGACACAGTCTCAAGCTGTGCCAGGGGAGGTTTAGGCTGGAGATTAGGAAGAAATTCTTCACAGAGAGAGTGATTGGCCATTGGGATGTGCTGCCCAGGGAGGTGGTGGAGTCACCATCACTGGAGGTGTTTAGGAGGAGACTGGATGAGGCACTTGGTGCCATGGTTTAGTTGCTTAGATGGTGTTGGGTGATAGGTAGGACTCGATGACCTCGAAGGTGTTTTCCAACCTGGTTAATCCTATCCTATCCTATCCTATCCTATCCTATCCTATCCTATCCTATCCTATCCTATCCTATCCTATCCTATCCTATCCTATCCTATCCTATCCTATTTTAATAGAGTTCAGAGACTATTTGGTCCATACTCAGTAAAAAGAGTCCCAAAGTACTGTCACTAAGCACAGTGATCATACTGCTGTTATCTTAAAGAGTTTGGTAAAGCCCTCTCTGCTGCAGCTGGAGGATTTCTTGTTGATCTTGAGCCTGTTCCAATCATGTTGGTTGTCTACCTCAGGGCTAACTTGCTTGGCTGTTTTGGGTGGTTTTTATTTGGAAAGCTTCTGCTAAAGCAAAGAAAAGGGGGGAGGAAAAAGCAAAAAAAGCTTATTTGGCTGCCTCTGAAACAGAGCCTGGTGGAAAATGTTTTTGCCTTGCCTGTCAAAAATTATTACACTCCTTGTGCTGCAAAGCTTCCCTGCTTTATTTGAGCAGAGCTGGAACATTTGGCAGGGAGGCTGTCCCGATGTCACGGTGAGCTTATTGCTGTCCTTGGAGGAATTTTTGCTCAGTGCATTCCTTCAGCATCTATTTCCTCAGAGACTCCTCAGGGGTTTACTACCAAAAAGCTCTGGGGATTTCTTTGCACTGAGCAGAGCAGGTTGTCTCCCTGACAAGTGGGAGGGGCTGGACAGCCTAACCAAGAACTAGATCTTGCTGCTTTGGACTGTGCAGGAGGGATGACAGATAGATAGGCTGGACAGTCAGTCACTAGTGATGTCCCTCAGGGATCAGTGCTGAGTCCCATCCTGTTCAATATCTTTATTGATGCTCTGGATGAGGGCATTGAGTCCATCATCAGTAAGTTTGCAGATGACAGCAAGCTGGGGGCAGGAGTTGATCTGTTAGAGGGTGGGAGAGCTCTGCAGAGGGACCTTGACAGGCTGGACAGATGGGCAGAGTCCAAGGGCATGAGATTGAACACATCTAAATGCCAGGTCCTACACATTGGCCACAACAACCCCATGCAGTGCTAAAGGCTGGGGTCAGAGTGGCTGAGAGCAGCCAGGCAGAGAGGGACCTGGGGGGTACTGGTTGATAGGAGGCTGAACATGAGCCAGCAGTGTGCCCAGGGGGCCAAGAAGGCCAATGGCATCCTGGCCTGGATCAGGAACAGTGTGGCCAGCAGGAGCAGGGAGGTCATTCTGCCCTGTACACAGCACTGGTGAGGCCACACTATGAGTCCTGTGTCCAGTTCTGGGCCCCTCAGTTTAGGAAAGATGTTGAGTTGCTGGAAGGTGTCCAGAGAAGGGCAACAAAGCTGGGGAGGGGTCTGGAGCACAGCCCTGTGAGGAGAGGCTGAGGGAGCTGGGGTTGCTTAGCCTGGAGAAGAGGAGACTCAGGGAAGACCTTGCTGACTACAACTACCTGAAGGGAGGTAGTTGGTCTTTTCTCCCAGGCAACCAGCCCCAGAACAAGAGGACACAGTCTCAAGCTGTGCCAGGGGAGGTTTAGGCTGGAGGTTAGGAAGAAATTCTTCACAGAAAGAGAGACTGGCCATTGGAATGTGCTGCCCACATCACTGGAGGTGTTTAGGAAGAGACTGGATGGGGTGCTTGGTGCCATGGTTTGGCTGATCAGCTGGTGTTGGGTGATAGGTTGGACTCGCTGATCTCTGAGGTCTTTTCCAACCTGGTCAATTCTATTCTATTCTCAGTGACTACTAGCAAGCAGCCACACTCACACACTCATAAGTATCCCACACATACAGGATCCCTACAAATACAAACATAGACCTCCCACATCCACCTGATACCAGATCTAGGACCTCCTACTTACTGGCTTGGTGCAGCTTGGAGCTTACTAGGAAGTTGCACATGCACAGCCCACACACTTCAGGCTGGGGGAGACACAAGCACTCTCCCTCCAACACTCAGGACATGAGCTGTGGCATGCAGCCCTGCTGCAGCTGCTTGCTCTGAGCCCCCCACTCACTTTGTTCCCCCATCATCTGTACCCAGGCACACAGAAACTGATCCAAATCCAGGGAATGGGCTGAGACTCTCACCCACATGAGGGTGAGGTAAGACCACCCAGGGTGCTGGTACTCCCTTTCTGACCCTAGAGCCAGCACCACATCCTCTAAGAAGGTGCTCATGGTTGCTGGAACCCTGTCCCTTCAACACTGAGTTGCTTGAACATGTCCAGAGAAGGGCAACAAAGCTGGGGAGGGGCTTGGAGCACAGCCCTGTGAGGAGAGGCTGAGGGAGCTGGGGTTGCTTAGCCTGGAGAAGAGGAGGCTCAGGGGAGACCTCATTGCTGTCTACAACTCCCTGAAGAGAGGTTGTAGCCAGGTGAGGGTTGGTCTCTTCTCCCAGGCAACCAGCACCAGAAAAAGAGGACACAGTCTCAGGCTGTGCCAGGGGAGGTTTAGGCTGGAGGTTAGGAAGAAGTTCTTCATAGAAAGAGAGATTGGCCATTGGAATGTGCTGCCCAGGGAGGTGGTGGAGTCACCATCCGTGGAGGTGTTTAGGAAGAGACTGGATGAAGCACTCAGTGCCATGGTCTATTTGATCAGATAGGGTTGGGTGATCAGTTGGTCTTGATGATCTTGGAGGTCTCTTCCAACCTGGCTGATTCTGTGATTCTGTGTGATTAGACAAGGGGCAGGAATGACAGTGAAGGAAGGATTTAGTGATAAACCACAACAGGCTGCAGTGATGAAGGGCAGGGCTGGGTCAGACGAGTCCTGCCATGACATCAGCAACTGCTGGCACAGGGCCCACACCTTCTCATACCCTCTCCTCTCTGCCTGTTTCTATTTCTCCAGATTTTCCTAAACAAGTTTTGCACAGTCCCACATGTCCCCCTCAAATATCCCAGCTCCTTCTGTTCCTAGAATCCTAGAATGGCTCCCGCTGGAAGAGACCTCAGAGATCATCTACTACAACCTCCCCAACATGGACAGGGACATCTCCAAACTGCACTCAGCTGCTCAAGGCTTCATCCAACCTGGCCTTCAACACCCCCAGGGAGAAGGAAGCCACAGCCTCCCTGGGCAGCCTGTTCCAGAGTCTCACCACCCTTGTACTGAAGAACTTCTTCCTAAGATCCAGTCTCACCCTGCTCTCCCTCAGCTTCAAACCATTCCCCCTTGGCCTGTCTCTAGACACCCTGATGAAAAGTCTCTCTGCAGCCTTCCTGTAGGATCCCTTCAGCTACTGGAAAGCAGCTCTAAGGTCGCTCTGGAGTCTTCTCTTCTCCAGGCTAAGCAAAAAAAACCCAAGCCTTTCTCATCCATCATTACAAACCCCAGGCTGGCCCTCTCCAATACTCTGCCTGGAGTTTCTTAATGGCCTGGAGTTTCTTAATAGCAGTGGTAGGCTTTTGCTGTTTGTCCTTGCATCCACTACCTCTCAGCTATCAGATTTGTTCCTCTGTGTCTTTCTTTCTCTCTCCCCTGTTATTATCACCTTAGCAGAGAAAGGTCCTTGATTGGATTACCTTAATGTAACAGATTCTTTCTCCTTCCATGTGCCCTTCTATTGAGTACAAGGCATTGAGCTGGATTGTTATCTGGTCCACTTAGAAGGAAGTTACATGATCTCTTAAAAGGTAATGTCACTTATTTCTCTTCTCCAGCATACACAGCTACCTGTTCTCACTCTGTTAAAATTAGCTTCACAATGAGCAAGTGAGAGTGTTGTAGTTTTGTATGGTACAGCACTCTCAAACCTCCAGTCACAGAATCAGAGAACTGTTAGGGTTGGAAGGGACCTCAAGGATCATCCAGTTCCAACCCCTCTGCCATGGACAGGGACACCTCACACTACAGCAGGTTGCTCACAGCCACAGCCAGCCTGGCTGCAAACACCTCCAGGGATGAGGCTTCCACCACCTCCCTGGGCAACCTGTGCCAGGCTCTCACCACCCTCATGGGGAAGAACTTCTTCCTAACATCCAACCTGAATCTACCCATTTCTAGTTTTGTTCCATTCCCCCCAGTCCTATGACTCCCTGAGACCCTAAAAAATCCCTCCCCAGCTTTCTTGTAGCCCCCTTCAGATACTGGAAGGCCAAAGTAAGGTTTCCTGGCAGCCTTCTTTTCTCCAGACTGAAGAGCCCCAACTCTCTCAGTCTGTCCTCACAGGAGAGGAGCTCCAGCCCTCTGCTCATCCTCATGGCCCTTCTCTGGACACCTTCCAGCACCTCCAGATCCTTCCTGTACTAGGGACTCCAGAACTGGAGGCAGTACTCCAGGTGGGGTCTCACCAGAGTGGAGCAGAGGGGGAGAATCACCTCCCTTGACCTTTTGGCTCTGCTTCTCTTGATGCAGCCCAGGATGGGATTGGCTTTCTGGGCACTCATGTAAACACAAGTCTACTCTAACTTTTTAAATCTCTCTTTTCTGCTGCAAACACCACCAGCTAAAAAGCATTAGAGGTGCCACTGGCAGCATATGCAATCTGATCTTAGCCAGGACTCCCAGCAAGGGCTTTGTGTACCTGGGCTAAAATAATTGTCCTCACCATGCCTTTGGAAGAACAAAGAGAGTTGCATGTATCCCTTGCACACAAAGGCAGAGGTCCCAAATGCCACAAGAGAATTTTAAAGACTTGCTTGCTGTCCTGGCAGTAACACCAGGTCCTGCATCTGGGTCAGGGTAATCCCAAGCACTGATACAGGCTGGTCAGGGACTGGCTTGAGAGCAGCCCTGAAGAAAAGGACTTGGGGGTGCTTGGGGATGAGAAGCTCAACATGAGCCAGCAGTGAGCACTTGCAGCCCAGAAAGCCAATCCCATCCTGGGCTGCATCAAGAGAAGCAGAGCCAGCAGGGCAAGGGAGGTGATTCTCCCCCTCTACTCTGCTTTGGTGTGAGTACCTGGTGTACTGCATCCAGTTCTGGAGTCTCTATTACAGGAAGGATCTGGAGGTGCTGGAACATGTCTAGAGAAGGGCCACGAGGATGATCAGAAGGCTGGAGCTCCTCTGCTATGAGGACAGACTGAGGGAGTTGGGGTTGTTCAGTCTGGAGAAGAGAAGGCTCCAAGGAGACCTAATTGTGGCCTTCCAGTATCTGAAAGAGGCTGCAAGAAAGCTGGGGAGGGACTTTTTAGGGTGTCAGGGAGTGATAGGACTGGGGGGAATGGAGCAAAACTAGAAAGGGGTAGATTCAGGCTGGATGTTAGGAAGAAGCTCTTCCCCATGAGGGTGGTGAGACACTGGCACAGGTTGCCCAGGGAGGTGGTGAAAGCCTGGAGGTTTGTAAGGCCAGGCTGGATGTGGCTCTGAGTAACCTGCTGCAGTGTGAGGTGTCCCTGCCCATGGTAGGGGGCTTGGAACTAGGGATGTGGGGAACTGAGCCAAACTTGATAGAGAAGGATTAGGAGCAGAAGGGGATGGCATATGAGGAAGGCTAAAACAGTGAACCTGAAAGGGTTGGGAGAGGATAGAAGCTGAGAACATGGAAGATGTAACATAGGCAGGAGCCAAGGCACAGGATGACAGAATAAACATTTGGACCAGCTCAGGGACTGTAGGATAGAAATCAATTAAGGGATGAAAATTGAATGGAAATTGAATGATGGAGCAAAAAGTCTTGAATAGAACCCAAAGATGACAAAATCCAGATGAAGGGTGGACAGACATCTAAAAGTAGTTGTGTCTGGCACTGCAGAACCTGAAGTTAGATGCAGTGTTTCTATGCCTCAGTAATTCTAAGCTGCCTAGCAAATAAACTGCAATATCCTTCTTCCTTTTTCTGGTGATGGGTCTGCAGAATGCTATTATCTTCTGACCTACTCATTCATGGGCAAACACAGGACAGGGTTGTGTTGTGAGCCTAAATTTGTGACCATCTGGCAGGCCAGGATGCTTTTAATCCCATGATGAAAAGGGAGGTCATTCTGCCCCTGGACTCAGCACTGCTTAGGCCACACCTTGAGTCCTGTGTCCAGTTCTGGGCTCCTCAGGTTAGGAAAGATGTTGAGTTGCTGGAAGGTGTCCAGAGAAGGGCAACAAAGCTGGGGAGGGGTCTGGAGCACAGCCCTGTGAGGAGAGGCTGAGGGAGCTGGGGTTGCTTAGCCTAGAGAAGAGGAGACTCACGGGAGACCTTCTTGCTCTCTACGACTACCTGAAGGGAGGTCGTAGCCAGGTGGGGGTTGGTCTCTTCTCCCAGGCAACCAGCACCAGAACAAGAGGACACAGTGTCAAGCTGTGCCAGGGGAGGTTTAGGCTGGAGGTGAGGAGAAAGTTCTTCCCAGAGAGAGTTGTTAGCCACTGGAATGTGCTGCCCAGGGAGGTGGTGGAGTCACCATCCCTGGAGGTGTTTATGAAGAGACTGGATGGGGTGCTTGGTGCCATGGTTTAGTTAATGAGATGGTGTTGGGTGATAGGTTGGACTTGATGATCCCTGAGGTCTTTTCCAACCTGGTTAATTCTATTCTATTCTATTCTATTCTATTCTATTCTATTCTATTCTATTCTATTCTATTCTATTCTATTCTATTCTCCTATCCTATCCTATCCTATCCTATCCTATCCTATCCTATCCTATCCTATCCTATCCTATCCTATCCTATCCTATCCCATTCTTTCTATTCCATTCCATTCCGTTCCATGGACACTGCAGAGTGATGGTACATGGTATTGTTAGACACCTGAACCCTACTCATCCCATTTCCATTTGATGCTTCAAGGCCTTCAGGGGCACAATTGAGAAGTCTTTGTATATTTTCTTGCCTCTTATAATGTGAAGTGAACACAAAAGCCAATGTTTCACTTCCTGTATTCAGGGAAGTCCTCTTTCCTACCATGGGTGTGTCTAGCATCCAGCCAGAAGAAGAGAGACATATTTCAGACCCTCACCTTCACTCAGACTAGGGTGAAGAGGGACTGGATGTGGCACTTGAAGCCATGGTTTAGTAGTCATGAGGTCTTGGGTGACAGGTTTGGCTTGATGATCTCTGAGGTCTTTTCTAACCTTATTGATTCTATGATTCTATTATTCTATTATTCTATGAATTTGGCTATTAACATTTGATATCAGATCACCTGGTTGCTCTGATGCCTGAGAGGATGGTAATAAACAAGTTTGTTCCTGGTTTCTGGTAAGACTACAAAGCAGGAATAGAATAGAATAGAATTGAATTAACCAGGTTGTAAGAGACTTTTGAGATCACTGAGTCCAACCTATCACCCAACACCACCTCATCAACTAAACCATGGCACCAAGCACCCCAGCCAGTCTCTTCCTAAACACCTCCAGTGATGGTGATTCCACCACCTCCCTGGGCAGCACATTCCAATGGCCAATCTCTCTTTCAATGAAGAACTTCTTCCTAACATCCAACCTAAACCTCCCCTGGCATAGCTTGAGTCTGTGTCCTCTTGTTCTGGTGCTGTTTGCCTGGGAGAAGAGACCAACTCCCACTTGGCTACAACCTCCCTTCAGGTAGTTGTAGACAGCAATAAGGTCTCCAGACCTTCTGTTTCTGAGTGATGTGTCTACCAGCTTCAGGTCACCAGCTGATTCTGCTCCACTCTCCTGTTTAGCACTCTCATTTGTGGATTTATGACTCTGAGCAAGTGGAGTGGTATGAAGTTGGCTGTAATTGGTGCTGTGCATAAATGCAAATGGTCATCTCAAATGGAGATGCTTTGCCAGCTGTTACATTTTTCTGCTCTCCCTGGTTGTGGATCTTTTTTTAGACCACTGAGATTGCTTCAACATGTGGAACATTTTGGCTGCTGGAAGAAGAATTCTGCCTCAGGACCTCAAGCCTGTGGGAGGCTATGTTGTACCTCCTAGGTGGCATGTTGAGATGTTGATGCATGAGTTCAGGGATCCACAGCCCATTAAAGTTGCTGCAGATATGAAGGATCGTTTCTTTTTCTCAGGGTCTCTTCTTTGGATATGGCTGAATGTAATATAAGCAAAACATGGCTTAGTTGATTAGATGGTGTTGGATGATATTTTGGACTTGATGATCTCAAGGGTCTTTTCCAACCTGGTTAATTCTATTCTATTCTATTCTAGTCTAGTCTAGTCTAGTCTAGTCTAGTCCTATTCTAGTCTAGTCTAGTCTATTCCTATTCTATTCTATTCTATTCTATTCTATTCTATTCTATTCTATTCTATTCTATTCTATTCTATTCTATTCTATTCTATTCTATTCCCTGAGCTTGGAGGATGTGAACATACAGAATCATCAAACAGTCCAGGCCAGAGGGACCTCCAAAGGTCATCCAGTGTGACTTCCCTGCAGTCAGGAGGGACATCCCCAACTAGATCAGGCTGCCCAGGGCCTCGTTGAGCCTCACCTTAAACATCTCCAGGGAAAGGGCCTCCATCACTCTCTCAAAGAGAAGCTTATTGGCACCTTTAGGTAGCATTAACCTTGTGGAGCTGGTTTCAGACCTAGAAGCCAAATCACTCAGAGTGTTATGGTACTGCTGTGTGGCTTTCTGGAGGGCTGCTTTGGGATTCACCTCTCGTCTCTCTCTCTTGAGATGCCTGGATCATCCTTGCCGTTGCTCTCCAGCTTTGAAAACCGTGTGCTGCTGCAAGATGCTGGCCAAGCAAGATCCACACGGAGGCTGAATGGTGGCAGCTGGCATCGCCTCTTAATATAGAAGTGAGGGGCGCGGCTCTACAGGCAGCGTGGCGTGGATCAGGTTGGGAACAGGCTGTGAGCTAAAAAGAGTTTAGCTGCAGGTTGCAAAGGCTCATGGGTTTAGTGCTGAGCCTGAGGTGCAGCACAGAAGGAAATGCAGCGACTTCTGAAGGGCTTTCAGCAGCAAGCACAGGTGGTGCCCACTCAGAGATGGACTGTGTGTGGTAGGAGGTAAGCAGAGAGCACCGACATGGTGGGGTGGGACGGCAGCCTGCGTGGAGGCACCTCAGTCATAGCTCAGGTGGCGTGAAGAGCAGAGCTGTGGCAGCACAAAATGTTTGCGTGGGCTGGGAAAATCGTCCTGCAAACCACTGTGGAGCTCCACACCGTCTCTACTAACGCTGCTCGAGGCTTCCTCCTTTAAAGCCAGTACAAGATGAGCTCTGTCACAGCCGTGATTGCAGTGCAGGCATACCCTGGATCCTCTTACAAACCTCAGGAGCTTTTCCATCCCTCCCAAAAGGTGGTTTGTTGTGTTTTCTTTTTTCCTCAACAGCTAGCCATGTGAATGAATAAATCATCATTACGTTTGAAATAGTCCCCTCAATGAATAATTCATCATAATAATTGGGGGGGGGGGGGGGAGAATAATGGAATGTCAGCAAGAAGCCTTTGACTATAGCAAAGCTAAACACTGCTGCCATTATTTATTTATTTATTGTTAAAAGGTGTATTCCCACCCCCCCCACCAAGTATTTTTCATCTGCTTGCCATGCCCTAATAATGTATAAGATGAAGAAAAATGTGCCTCCCTGTGTGACAGCCATCTTCACACAAATGAGAAAACAACCAAACCAAAAGGGCTTCTTCGTGTTGCACCAGCCATCTTCAGCGCTAATGAGTGAGAGAGGAAAGAAAGCATTAAGGGACATTTAAATCACATTCACCTCCTTCCTGAGGACACAGCCAAACGAGGCAGCCACAGGCAGCCGGTCAAAATGTCCGGAGCCTGAAGTATCTGAATATTTCCAGCTAGTTAGAGAGGAATCAGGAGGAGGGGTGAAGAGGGGAATGTTTTCTTCTAGGTCTGTGCTGCTAAGATAGAGTGTAGGCTAAGCATATGGCTCCCAGCCAGCAGGAGGCATTGAATGCCATGATGATAAAAGCCTGGTTAATAATATTTAGTGCTGACAAAAGGCTTTCAAGGCAATGAAAGACTTTTGTCCTGGAAAGGGTGGAAGCAGCTTCACCTGTTAGCCCCATTTCCAGAGGCAGGAAGTACACTGTCGTGGGTTTCTCTGTGCTTCCAGATGCCAAGAATGACACAGCTGTAGCAAGCCACAGGTTTCTAAAGCCAAAAGAACTGGTAGCCTGCCCGTGAAATACAGCTTTGGCTCTCAGGGAGCCTAAGTGCTGACACAAAAATGAGCAAGCTCACCGGGTTAGTACCTGGAAGAAGGGGCAAGCTCTATCCACCGCAAATGAGAGGAGAGAAACTGCATTTACCTGCACCCATCCCCAGCTGCACTGTTCACCGTGTGACAGGGTTGTCTCCATGTGTGGATGGTCCGATGCCACTGCCGTGCTTGCATCCATGGCAATGACATTTATAAATGGAGGTCCGCGAGCCACAGGCATGGAGCGACTCGCTCAAGGTCAACTACAAGCCTGCGGCAGGGACAGGAACAACACCGAGGTCTCCCGGGTTCCACTGCTGAGCTCCGAGCACTGACCGGAGCCGGCGGCGTGTGACAGTCCCCGTCAGGGTTTTGACTGAAGAAGGGGCAGGGGCAAGTTTTCATCCTGGAAGGGTGGCAGAAAAGAAGGGCCGGGGCGGTGCCACCCCTTGGGCAAGCTGTCGCGAAGCTGCTGGCCGGAGAGTTGCAGCTCGCAGCGGGATCTTCTCGGGGGGTACCTCTCCCAAAAAGCCCGACGACCCTGAGCTGGGGCTGCTGCGGGCGGGGGGCGAGCTCTAGCCCCCGTGCACGTCCGCGGGTGCGTGCATGTGTCTCGCTGTGTGGGAGCGGGCAGCTGCCTGCATCTGAGCGCGTCCGTGGGGGCGCTGCCTCTATCTGCCTATGTCTCTCTGTCTGTCCGTGTCCGTGTGCGCCTCTGCTCAGGGGCGCGTGTGTCTGCGTCGGCCCCCCCCCGTCTCCCTCCCTCCGTGGAACCGTGTGTGTGTGCGTGTGCTCGTCCCCCTCCCTCTCCTCCCCGTTCTCCCCCCCTCCCGTGTGTGTGTGTACGCGGCGGGGAGGGCAGAGCCGGGCGCGCCGTGCAGCGGCGCGGAGCCCCGGCGCCGGGCAGAGCACGGAGGAGTCGGAGCCAGGAGTCCCGCGGAGCCGCCACTGGGCGAGCGCGGCCGCACCGGGGCGCAACAGGCGGGGCGCGGGGCGGGCGGCGGTGGCAGCAGGGCTGCGGGCGGATGGCGGCGGGTGGCGGCGGCGGTGTGCTCTGAAGGCGAGGGGACCAAAGGCTACGGCGGCGGCGGCAGGACAGAGCCGGCAGGATGCGGGCGGAGGAGCCGCTGGCGCTGGCGGCCCCGCGGGCGGGCGGCGGCGAGACGGAGGCGGAGGCGGCGGGTGAGGAGCGGAGCGGCGGCAGCTGCTGCAGCAGTGAGCGGCTGGTGATCAACATCTCCGGGCTGCGGTTCGAGACGCAGCTGCGGACCCTCTCCATTTTCCCCGACACGCTGCTGGGCGACCCCAGTCGCCGAGTCCGCTACTTCGACCCGCTCCGCAACGAGTACTTCTTCGACCGCAACCGGCCCAGCTTCGACGCCATCCTCTACTACTACCAGTCCGGGGGGCGGCTCCGCCGGCCGGTCCATGTGCCCCTCGACATCTTCCTGGAGGAGATTCGCTTCTACCAATTGGGCCAAGAGGCCATCGAGACCTTCCGGGAGGACGAGGGTTTCATTCCAGAAGAAGAGAAGCCCCTGCCCCAGCACCACTTCCAGCGCCAGGTCTGGCTGCTCTTTGAGTACCCTGAGAGCTCCGGGCCAGCCCGGGCCATCGCCATTGTCTCCGTGCTGGTCATCCTCATCTCCATCGTCATCTTCTGCCTGGAGACCCTGCCCGAGTTTCGACAGGAGCCCAAGGGCACCCAGCCCGACTTCGGGGAGGCGGCGCCGTTGAGCGACGAGGCGCTGCTGCTGCCACCGCCACCGCCGCCGAGTGGGACTCCACCGCCCCTGCACCCCGCCGCCGGCGCCGGCCCCTTCTTCACCGACCCTTTCTTCCTCATAGAGACCTTATGCATCATCTGGTTCTCCTTTGAGCTCCTCGTCCGCTTCTTCGCCTGCCCCAGCAAGCCCGAGTTCTCGCGCAACATCATGAACATCATTGACATTGTGGCCATCATCCCCTACTTCATCACCCTGGGCACCGAGCTGGCCCAGCAGCAGCAGCAGAAGCAGCAGCCTGGCAGCAGCAGCAACAATGGGGGCCAGCAGCAAGCCATGTCCCTGGCCATCCTCAGAGTCATCCGCTTGGTCAGAGTCTTCAGGATCTTCAAGCTCTCCAGGCACTCCAAGGGGCTGCAGATCTTGGGGAAGACTCTCCAGGCCAGCATGAGGGAGCTGGGCCTTCTCATCTTCTTCCTCTTCATTGGGGTGATCCTCTTCTCCAGTGCTGTCTACTTTGCAGAGACTGATGACCCCGACTCCCTGTTCACTAGCATCCCTGATGCCTTTTGGTGGGCAGTGGTGTCCATGACCACTGTGGGCTACGGGGACATGTATCCCATGACAATTGGTGGCAAGATTGTGGGTTCCCTGTGTGCCATCGCAGGTGTGCTCACCATCGCCCTGCCTGTCCCTGTCATCGTGTCCAACTTCAACTACTTCTACCACCGAGAGACTGACCACGAAGAGCAGTGCCAGTACACCCACGTCACCTGTGGCCAGCAGCAGTCACCCTTCTCTGAGCCCAAGAAGGGGGACAGCAACCAATCCCTTAGCAAATCTGAATTCCTGGAAGCAGAAGACCTGGAGTCCATGAAATACTCCAATTTCATTCCTCCCAACAACCAAGGCTATAAAGAGAAGAAAATGCTGACGGAGGTGTGATCAGTTTTGTTACCCTGGGTCCAGGCACAGAGCTGCCAGCTGCTGCGCAGCCGTCTTCCTTCTAGCAGCTGGATCTATTCAGCATTTAGATGCCAGACTGTGAATTGTGACACCGTAAACAGGATGATTGTGATAATGGGCTCTTCTGGCTCGATTTGCTGTTCCTCATTGCCGTGTGCAGCCGGAAATGTTCTTGCTTTGTTCCGTGGAGTGCTAGCTGTCATCCCCGTGAATTTCTTTGTCCGTTTTTGAAGACTGCTTCAAGCCGATGTTTGCTCTCAAACCTAGCCTTGCTACTCCGCCGGCAGAGAAGCCCTCGCCGCTACTTCAGCTGAAGGATTCAGCAGGGGGTAAACAGTTAAAGGGGCTACAAACATCTGGCTCAAGCTGTGCCCTCAGTTCCTGTGCCAGCGCAGTGCCCTTGGCTCTGTGATCAGTCGCGCCTGCCATGCCATTGCCTTTGAATAATGGAAACGCTGGAGCCAGCATCTCAGTCAGTTCTGCAGCTGTAGGGGAAAGTCGGCAAGCAGATGCCTGCCTTCTTTGCAGCCTTTGGCATGCTGAAGATCCTCTTGGTTTGTGTTTCAGAGGAGGTGCATAGTTCTGAAAGCTCTTTGCTGCTTGTGAACTACATACCATTTACCAAACCCAGGCTTGTAGAAAGCAACAGGCTTGATGAAGATTCTCTGTGCTTTGAGCTTATTTCAGCCTTATTTGTGCCAGTGCCCTGATGTTAACTGGCTTTCATAGTACCAGCTTACTCTTCAGAGTGGTAAGTGCCTTCTGATGCAAGGCACGTTGGAGTAAATTCTTTCTGTTTTCTCTTCAGCTTGTGTCCACACAGTAGCATTTCAGGAGATGTTCTTTATGCTTCAGATACCCAGTTCTGTATTCAGGCACGTGAGCACCACTGTGTTTGTGCTGAAGCATTTCTCATAGCTGAGGGAAGTTTTGTTGCTGGTATTTTGTTGACGTTGCTGAAAAGCCCTGACCACAGACAGCTGCACTTGGTGCTGTCTGTAAAACTGCACTGATTTAGCAGGTCACAGGCATAAATTGCCCCAGGGTAAGCGTGTCAGCCTTGGAAGTTTAGACTGGAACAGGTACCAGCTTCCCTAAGCCATCTGCACAAATCCAACAGCATGCCCCGGGTTAAGCGTGTCAGCGTTTGAAGCTCAGACTGGAACAGGTACAAGCTCCCCTCAGCCATCTGCACAAATCCAACAGCGTGCCCCAGGCCTTCCAAATGCGAGGAGAAACAGCCTTGAAGAGATGCTTTTGCTGTATCACTGGTCTAGCCAGTTCTTGGTGTTTCGTGGGTAGAAGAGACAGCAGTGTGGTTTTGCATGAGACAGGCAGCACAGCAATGTCTTTTGTGTGCTCTAGGCTTTCTGAGAGCAGTTTATGCTAGCAAGGCAAATTGCATAGTTTGGCCTGCAGTGCTGGGTTTTCCCAGGGACCAGAAATATTTGCAGCTTGAGATGCCCATTTTGCTTCCCAGATAATTTATTATTATTATTATTATTATTTTTAAATCAGCTCTGCCTTACATCTAACTTTAAACATGTCTCCAAATGCTGCCAGTCTGTGACGAGGAGCAAATGGATGCTTTCAGATTCTGTTCCTGCAAGGAAAAGGCCTTTCCTGTTTCAAATCCAAGCGTGGTTTCTGCCTTCACCTGTGTGTATGAAAGCAGCCATTAATACCTTGCACCATGCTGTATGATATGCATGTTAGAAGGCACTACATGTTGCATGTAACACATAAACCAGGCATAATATCAAGATGCAAAAATAGATTGAATATGTTTTATCTATGTGTGTAGATTATGCCTTCTTCCATTATTTGGAACCATAAAGCTAAGAATGGTAAAGGCATCGACCTTACTATAGTCAGAACTGACTACAGGACTGGTTGTGAGGCAGGATCTGTTTGCATCTTTGTTGCTCTGTTTGTTTTTTCAGTTGTCTTGAGATCTGGCTCCCTGCCTACAGTGCTTTTATTGTGGCCTCTCCCCATCTGGGCCCTTGTCGTACAGGAGAAGTTGTTTGTGTAAATCCTAACTGCTGCAGCTCTCCAGAGTCCTGTTGTCTTCTCAAAGGTTTTTAATGTGCAGGGTTCTCTCTTGGGTTCAGTGCACAGCCATTAGACTAAAATCTCTGCTTTCCCTTTTGCTGATAAGAGGAGCAAAATGCCACTTGTCTCAGTTAACTGCAGGTCAGCCTGGGAGATACAAGTCTGGCGGGGTGAGGGCTCTGTTAGCTGAGGAGTTTCCCTGATTGCATAGGTGCCTAATTCCTCTTTGCTTCATTGGGACTGTGGCAAATGCCTGTGGTTGTCTGAGCCTTGGGAGCTACATTGCATCCCTTGAAGCATGTCACCAGTCACTGAGTCAGAAACCCTGGTGAGTAAGAGGGGCCGAGGAAGGACCAGCATGTGGCATCTCTGTCGATTTTGTGCATAAAGTTGTCTTGGCTGTTGAGTTACTTCAGTAAAAAGCTGCTGCTGTTCTCAGTTGTGTTCCAGGGGCCCTAGCATGAAATCTTTTCTGACTCTCTCAAATGCTGTGTTGCTCTAGCAGATGCACTAGAAACTAGCAAGAGAACCTGCTGTGTGAGAGGGGTGTTGGAAGGCTGCTGCTGTCTCCTAGCAGAATGCCCATGTTTGGGGTTATTTTGTGCCTGACTGTATCAGCTGATCAAAGTTCCCCCAAAGCAAGATATAAAAAACCTCAGGTTAAGCACAAGTTCAGGAGGCAGCATGAGGCACACTGAGCCTACGTCAGAAAATTCCTCTGCTTGTTTCATCCCTTGGGCCTGACCCCATTGCCCCCTCCAGGCAGGAGCCCTCCCCGCTCAGAACAGGTTGTTCTCCCAACCAGCGCTAGCAGACCAGCTGGGCATGGAGTCTCTGGCACATATGTGAGACAAAATATTGGTGGCCCAGCTTGTCTTGTAAAGAGATGTTCTTTTAAAAGAGATACCCTGCTCTCAGGTGAAACTCAGCTGTGAGCTTCTGGCTGGGGTGTTGCTTGCGCCCGGACACGTGGACACATGCACGTGTGTATACAGAGCACTGGTGTGGAGGAACCTTGCTGCAAACAGCTTTGTGCAGTTTTTGCCAGCCACCTTTTTCCAGCTGTGACTAGAAAGTGCAAAGGAAAATGTGGAAAACAGGAATAGAATAGAATAGAATAGAATAGAATAGAATAGAACAGAAAGACTAGACTAGAATAGAATAGAATTAACCAGGTTAGAAGAGACCTTTGAGATCCACCAGAAGCTTGGAAGTTGTAACCTAGGGATTTGTGTTTAAGCCTGTAAGTTCTTAAAGCTGGGGAGGGACTTTTTAGGGTGTCAGGATAGGACTAGGAGGAATGGAAAAAAGCTAGAAATGGGTAGATTGAGATTGGATGTTAGGAAGTTCTTCCCCATGAGGGTGGTGAGACACTGGCACAGGTTGCCCAGGGAGGTGGTGGAAGCCTCATCCCTGGAGGTTTGTAAGGCCAGGCTGGATGTGGCTGTGAGCAACCTGCTGTAGTGTGAGGTGTCCCTGCCCATGGCAGGGGGGTTGGAACTAGATGATCCTTGATGTCTCTTCCAACCCTAACAATTCTATGATTCTATGGTTCTCTGAGCATCTCCTTAAAAATCAAGGCAGTGAAGTCCCACTGCATACTATTGAACTTTTGAAATTTGACTTTTTCTTTCAGGAGCCTTCAGGTTTTAGTTTTTTTTTTTCCCAAGTGTCTGAAGTGACATAGTGGCACCCATGCTGTTGACCTTAGAAAAGGCCTGGTGTCACCCAATCCCTGAGGTGCTTCCTGAAATCTTACCTCAAATTCTCAGCATTTAGCTCTCGCTCCTGGATGGTCAAAAATACAAATCTCTCTGGCTGTTTCCTTTTGAAGGCAGAGCACATCCTTGTGAAGCAAAGTAGGTGCCTCCAGGGACTTGTTTCCATAACAACCTCCCAGACTGTTCCTCTCTAGTCGGTGACTTGGGCTACAAGCAAAAGCACTCGTTGAATATTTTCACTTCCTAGCTATTAGTACCTTACCTTTACAGCTTCCTGAAGGTAATTCCATCACCTTATGTCACGTACAACTGTCCTGCCCAGCTCCAGGCAAACAGTTAACCATCATTTGAAAGCAAGAGAGTACAAACCAGGAGACAGGAACATGTTTTATCTCTGTGTCCTTGCACACAGAGATGGGGAGCGTGTGAAGGACAATCTGAGCAGCCACAGTCAAGCAGCTGAGGGGCAACATTTGCCATCACTTGAAAGCAAGAGAGTGCAAACCAGGAGACAGGAACATGTTTTATCCTTGCACACAGAGATGGGGAGTGTGTGAAGGACAATCTTTGCAGCCACAGTCAAGCAGCTGAGGGGCAACATTTGCCATCACTTGAAAGCAAGAGAGTGCAAACCAGGAGACAGGAACATGTTTTATCTCTGTGTCCTTGCACACAGAGATGGGGAGCGTGTGAAGGACAATCTGAGCAGCCACAGTCAAGCAGCTGAGGGGCAACATTTGCCATCATTTGAAAGCAAGAGAGTGCAAACCAGGAGACAGGAACATGTTTTATCCTTGCACACAGAGATGGGGAGCGTGTGAAGGACAATTTGAGCAGCCACAGTCAAGCAGCTGAGGGGCAACATTTGCCATCATTTGAAAGCAAGAGAGTGCAAACCAGGAGACAGGAACATGTTTTATCCTTGCACACAGAGATGGGGAGCGTGTGAAGGACAATCTTTGCAGCCACAGTCAAGCAGCTGAGGGGCAACATTTGCCATCATTTGAAAGCAAGAGAGTGCAAACCAGGAGACAGGAACATGTTTTATCTCTGTGTCCTTGCACACAGAGATGGGGAGCGTGTGAAGGACAATCTTTGCAGCCACAGTCAAGCAGCTGAGGGGCAACATTTGCTATCACTTGAAAGCAAGAGAGTGCAAACCAGGAGACAGGAACATGTTTTATCCTTGCACACAGAGAGATGGGGAGCGTGTGAAGGACAATCTGAGCAGCCACAGTCAAGCAGCTGAGGGGCAACATTTGCCATCATTTGAAAGCAAGAGAGTGCAAACCAGGAGACAGGAACATGTTTTATCCTTGCACACAGAGATGGGGAGTGTGTGAAGGACAATCTGAGCAGCCACAGTCAAGCAGCTGAGGGGCAACATTTGCCATCATTTGAAAGCAAGAGAGTACAAACCAGGAGACAGGAACATGTTTTATCCTTGCACACAGAGATGGGGAGTGTGTGAAGGACAATCTGAGCAGCCACAGTCAAGCAGCTGAGGGGCAACATTTGCCATCATTTGAAAGCAAGAGAGTGCAAACCAGGAGACAGGAACATGTTTTATCCTTGCACACAGAGATGGGGAGCGTGTGAAGGACAATCTGAGCAGCCACAGTCAAGCAGCTGAGGGGCAACATTTGCTATCACTTGAAAGCAAGAGAGTGCAAACCAGGAGACAGGAACATGTTTTATCCTTGCACACAGAGAGATGGGGAGTGTGTGAAGGACAATCTGAGCAGCCACAGTCAAGCAGCTGAGGGGCAACATTTGCTATCACTTGAAAGCAAGAGAGTGCAAACCAGGAGACAGGAACATGTTTTATCCTTGCACACAGAGATGGGGAGTGTGTGAAGGACAATCTGAGCAGCCACAGTCAAGCAGCTGAGGGGCAACTGTTCTGTGAATGTAAGTGTCATTTGGGTGCCTGGGGACAAGGACTACCAGCCAAAGCTTCACATGAAAACCAAACCACCCCCAGTTTTGCTGCAGAAGTGACTGTTGCTCTTTCCTGAGCCCTTGGGTTTTCCTGTGACAGCCAGTTCCCTGGAAAATGGTCCCGCAGGATGTTTTGCAGCAGAGCAGGAGAGGGCAGAAATCATCTTGATGGATGTAGGGGAGGAAAGAAAGGAAGATTTCTGCTGAGGACACACTATTTTTTTCTCCTTTTTTTGTTTTTTTAATCAGCAATTCATCAATCATCTAAGAGACTGTAAGCATGAAAGGCTTGAAGAGCTGTTCTGCAGTATTTCAGAGGCTACGTTACCAGTGGAGTCCTGCATTTACCTCCAAGATGAAATTCCTCTTCTGCTCTTGTAGCAATTGGGGATTTCTGAGCAATTTTCTGGTTTGGCCCTGTTGCTTTTGATCCAGCTCTCATGGATCAAAATTCACTGCTACAGCAGCTGAGGAGGTGAAGGGGACCAGGCTTGGTGTTCTCTCTTAGGCCTCCTCGTTCAGGTGTGCAGAGGTCCATATGGAGACAAAGAAGATGAGGAAAAGGGAAATTCAGGGCAGCAAGAGGCAGGGTAAGGACTGAAGCGATGGAAAGATCAGCATCAACTCTAAGAGCAAAGGAACAGACAGCTCCTGTGCCTGCTGCCATAGCAGAAGTAGGTAAGGCTTCTTTTTCTTCTGTGAATTTTATTAACAACTGAAAGAGTTTCTTGCAATTAATGAGGAAGAATTTCCTAATTAAGATTTGCAGCCTAAAGGGAGAATCTGATTCGAGGTGAAGAAAGAAAGATACTTGTCAGCTACAAAAAGGTAGTGTGAGCCAGATCCTCCCCATCTGCTGATTCAAGCTGGCAAAACCCCATTTCATGCAACTACCTTGGTTGATACCAGGCTTCAGCTTCAATCTTCTGTGCTATTCGTTAAAGTGCTTATTTCTGTTTCCTCTTTTCTTGAGGTCCTGTTTCCTCACCAGGGAAAGACCTGCAGGTTACAACAGGAGTTGACCACAGCTTTCCCAAAAAACTCTCATCTGAACTGATTCCAAGTAAGTCAGCCCCAACTCAGCAAAGTTAACCTTCTCTTTATATTAACAAAAATAAGAGCAGCATGTTTTTATTTTTACTTTCATTTTTATTTTATTTCCCCTTCCCTTCCCTTCCCTTCCCTTCCCTTCCCTTCCCTCCTTCCTTCCCTTCCCTTCCCTTCCCTTCCCTTCCCTTCCCTTCCCTTCCCTTCCCTTCCCTTCCCTTCCCTTCCCTTCCCTTCCCTTCCCTTCCCTTCCCTTCCCTTCCCTTCCCTTCCCTTCCCTTCCCTTCCCTTCCCTTCCCTTCCCTTCCCTTCCCTTCCCTTCCCTTCCCTTCCCTTCCCTTCCCTTCCCTTCCCTTCCCTTCCCTTCCCTTCCCTTCCCTTCCCTTCCCTTCCCTTCCCTTCCCTTCCCTTCCCTTCCCTTCCCTTCCCTTCCCTTCCCTCCCCTCCCCTCCCCTCCCCTCCCCTCCCCCTTCCCCCCCTTCCCTTCCCCTCCCCTCCCCTCCCCTCCCCTTCCCCTTCCCCTTCCCCTTCCCCTTCCCCTTCCCCTTCCCCTTCCCCTTCCCCTTCCCCTCCCCACCCCTCCCCCTTCCCCTTCCCCTTCCCCTTCCCCTTCCCCTTCCCCTTCCCCTTCCCCTTCCCCTTCCCCTTCCCCTTCCCCTTCCCCTTCCCCTTCCCCTTCCCCTTCCCTTCCCCTTCCCCTTCCCCTCACCCTCCCCTTCCCCTTCCCCTTCCCTTCCCCTTTCCCCTTCCCCTTCCCCTTCCCCCTCCCCCTTCCCCTTCCCCCCTCCCCTTCCCCCTCCCCTTCCCCTTCCCCTTCCCTTCCCTTCCCCTTCCCTTCCCTCCCTTCCCCTTCCCCTTCCCCTTCCCCTTCCCCTTCCCTTCCCCTTCCCCTCCCTTCCCTCCTTGTTATGGTATTATTTTATGTTATCTATTATATTATTTTAGCTTATTATTAGTTTGTTTAATTTTAATTTGTTTTGTTTTGTTTATTTTCTATTGGATAGATTTATATTTGGTGAAAGTTCTTCCCAGAGAGAGTTGTTAGCCATTGGAATGTGCTGCCCAGGGAGGTGGTGGAGTCACTGTCCCTGGAGGTGCTCAAAAAGGGATTGGATGTGGCACTTGGTGCCATGGTCTAGTAGTGAGGAGGTGTTGGGTGACAGGTTGGACTCGATGATCTTTGAGGTCTTTTCCAACCTTATTGATTCTGTGATTCTATGATTTTATTTTATTTGATTTGATTTATTTCCCAGGGGTGGCAATGTGCAGACAAATTCATAGAGAAGCTTAAGACTGAAAGCTTCTGCCCTCAGCTGCAGCCCTGTAACATTTGCTGTCACCAGAAGCACAGTCTGAGCTCTTTGTCTTTGCTCTTTGGAGCTCACACTCAAACCAATCCTCTTCTGAAGACATTTGTAGCCATAATATCAGAAGGGTCACAGTCAAATTCCTGCCTTGAACTCATCTGCTTTGCACATAAAGTTAAGGAGGGCAGCAGGTGCTTGCAGAATGCAAAGGCTTAGTCCTCAGTACTGTGTCCAGTTCTGGGCTCCTCAGTTTAGGAAAGATGTTGAGTTGCTGGAAGGTGTCCAGAGAGGGGCAACAAAGCTGGGGAGGGGTTTGGAGCGCAGCCCTGTGAGGAGAGGCTGAGGGAGCTGGGGTTGCTTAGCCTGGAAAAGAGGAGACTCAGGGGAGACCTTCTTGTTCTCTACAACTACCTGAAGGGAGGTTGTAGCCAGGTGGGGGTTGGTCTCTTCTCCCAGGCAGCCAGCACCAGAACAAGAGGATACAGTCTCAAGCTGCGCCAGGAGATGCTTAGGCTGGAGGTGGGGAGAAAGTTCTTCACAGAGAAAGTTGTTAGCCATTGGAATGTGCTGCCCAGGGAGGTGGTGGAGTCACCTATTCTGAGGTCAACAGTACCAATTAAAACTGTCAGTTTATTGGGTAATTAAACTGAAACATTTGTGGTTTATAGCATGTTTTGACAAAGGGTTTTCCAAAGCTTTATACCACTGCTTGAATAACTTAATATTCCCTCAGGGAAATTGAAGCTAAAGAAGGACTTAATGAACTTTCAGTGATGTTTTGAATGAAGATGAAGGTTTCCCATAAAATGGAATGGAATAGAATGGAATGGAATGGAATGGAACGGAACAGAATAGCATAGCATAGCATAGCATAGCATAGCATAGCATAGCATAGCATAGCATAGCATAGAATAGCATAGAATAGAATAGAATAGAATAGAATAGAATTAACCAGGTTGGAAGAGACCTTTGAGATCATCAAGTCCAAGCTATCATCCAACACCATTTAATCAACTAAACCATGGCACCCAGCACCCCATCCCGTCTCTTCCTAAACACCTCCAGGGATGGTGACTCCACCACCTCCCTTGGCAGCCCATGACTTTTTAGGGTGTCAGAGAGTGACAGGGGGAATGGAAAAAAAAATAGAAGTGGGTAGATTGAGATTGGATGTTAGGAAGAAGTTCTTCCCCATGTGGGTGGTGAGACACTGGCACAGGTTGCCCAGGTAGGTGGTCGATGCCTCATCCCTGGAGGTTTTTAAGGCCAGGCTGGATGTGGCTGTGAGCAACCTGCTGTAGTGTGAGGTGTCCCTGCTCACAGCAGGGGGTTTGGAACTGGCTGATCCTTGAGGTCCCTTCCAACCCTGACAATTCAAGATTGTATGATTCTATGACATGGGGGAAGCTTCTCACAGAAATCACTCCAGTAGCCTTGCAATGCAACCTTGCAATGCAACCTTGCAATGCAACCTTGCAATGCATACCCAGTATGTTGCAAGAGAAAACCCAGGCCTAAAGAGGAGGGTTTTAAGTGCAGCTGTCTAGAACAGATCTCTTTAGGCATTGTAGATCCACATTGGGTCCATGCACCTAAAAGGCTTTATAGAATTTTACACCATCAGAAGCACAAATTGGTTCATTCTCCTCCATTCTCTGGAGAGAAATGAAAGGGTATGTTACAAGGAAAGTGGAGCATTACTGTCTCCTCTTGCTGCTCCTTGGTGCATCTGTTGGTTTTGATTAGCTTGATGGCATCCACTTTCAGGAAGCAGATGCTGCCCTCTTTTGCACTGGTGCCATTCTGGAATAACTCCACTGACGTCAGTGAAGTGACTCCAAATTTATCCCCAGTGAAAGCAGAACTGGACCACAGGCTTGCTTAGCTTAGCTGCTACAGTGCTCTCAGGAAGGTGCACCATTACCATACCATAAGGGGAGGGTAAGCATCTGTCTGCTGTGCCATGCTCAGCTCTTTTGTGTCCTTGACATCACACTCACGTGCCTGGCTGGAACAGAAGTCAGGCTGGTGTGAGGTGTGTGCTGTCACCAGGATCTCTATGCTGAGTGGAGCAGTTGCTGGTCCTAGATTCATAGAAATAGAATAGAATAGAATAGAATAGAATAGAATAGAATAGAATAGACCAGGTTGGAAAAGAGCTTTGAGATCATCGAGTCCAACCTATCACCCAACACCATCTAATCAACTAAACCATGGCACCAAGCACCCCATCCAGTCTCCTCCTAAACACCTCCAGGGATGGTGACTCCACCACCTCCCTGGGCAGCACATTCCAATGGCCAATCTCTCTTTCTGGGAAGAACTTCTTCCTAACATCCAGCCTAAACCTGCCTTCATGACCACTATCCCATTTTAATTTCCATCAACTTCCTCTTGCTTGGATAGGTTTTCCAAGGAGATAGAGTAGCTTTCAAGCTAGCAAAATGGAATAGCAAGTCTTTGGGAGTGTAATAACAAGGAGGTTGTAGCCAGGTGGGGGTTGGTCTCTTCTCCCAAGCAACCAGCACCAGAACAAGAGGACACAGTCTCAAGCTGTGCCAGGGGAGGTTGAGGTTGGATGTTAGGAAGAATTTCTTCCCAGGAAGAGAGATTGGCCATTGGAATGTGCTGCCCAGGGAGGTGGTGGAGTCACCATCACTGGAGGTGTTTAGGAAGAGACTGGATGGGGTGCTTGGTGCCATGGTTTAGTTGATGAGATGGTGCTGGGTGGTGGGTTGGACTCGGTGATCTCAAAGCTCTTCTCCAGCCTGGTTAATTCTGCATTCTGTCCATCACCATTTATTCCAATAATTGGTGTTTCATAGCAAAATCTATTTAAAAGTAAATTCAGCCTTCATAAGACCTTGGCTAGCAGAGGTAGACATGGAGACAAACTCTACTCCTCCTACAGTCTTTTTTGCTCTTATGGCTGTGTGAAAAATGGTGCAGCCCTAGCAGGTTGGCTATACATCTGCTGGTTTCAGAATCCCCATTTTCAGGGCATCCTAAGTTTAAACAGATTGGGCTACTTCTTTCAAGCTCTAACACTGCTGATCTCAGTCATGCCTTCTCTGAAACTGGACTGAAAGCTTCATTTAAAAGTCTTTAGCATGCTGCATGGAAAAATACCACTTAAGGTGAGGAAGGTGAAGGTGAAGACAAGAAACAGAGTCAGTCAAGAACAGAATGAGTATGCGCTGTGAGACAGGAGAGAGGTTCTTAAAGGAGTTCCTTGAGGACTGGGGGCTGGATTAGATGACCTTTGGAGGTCCTTTCCAACCCGGACTCTTCTGTGTGATGCTGTGATTAGGGCCTTGTATTGTTTAAACAGCAGCAGCAGAGCTGAGAGTATGGAAGGTAGCAATGAAGCAACCTAAGCAGCAGCATCAAAGCTGTAGCTTTAGAATAGAATAGAATAGAATAGAATAGAATAGAATAGAATAGAATAGAATAGAATAGAATAGAATAGAATAGAATAGAATAGAATAGGCTGGGTTGGAAGAGACCTTTGAGATCATCGCATATAACCTATCACCCAACACCATCTAATCAACTAAACCATGGTACCAAGCACACCATCCAGTCTCCTCCTAAACACCTCCAATGATGAAGACTCCACCACCTCCCTGGTCAGCACATTCCAGTGGCCAATCACTCTTTCTGTATAGAATTTCTTCCTAACATCCAGCCTAAACCTCCCCTGGTGCAGCTTGAGACTGTGTCCTCTTGTTCTGGTGCTGGGTGCCTGGGAGAGGAGTCCAATCCCCACATGGCTACAATCTCCCTTCAGGTAGTTGTAGAGAGCAATAAGGTCTCCCCTGAGCCTCCTCTTCTCCAGATTCTCACTGTGAAGAAGCTCCTCCTGAACCTCCCCTGGCACAGCTCCAAACCATTTCCTCTGGTTCTGTCACTTGCCACCAAGGAGAAGAGGCTGCCCCTTCCTTGCTTCAGCCGCCCTTGAGATAGTTGCAAAGAATGATGGAACCTCTCTGCAACTCAAAGGTGATCCTGCTCTTGCAGTGGGGTTGAACTGGATGATCTCTTGAGGTCCCTTCCAGCCCCTCAAATTCTGTGATTCTGTGAACTAGTACTAACCCCCCTGCCATGGGCAGGGACTAGATCAGGTTGCTGAGAATGACATCCAGCCTGGCCTTAAGAACACCCAGGGATGAGGCTTCCACCACCTCCCTGGGCAACCTGTGCCAGTGTCTCACCACCCTCATGGGGAAGAACTTCTTCCTAACATCCAAGCTGAATCTTCCCTCCTCTAGCTTAGATCCACTCCCCCTAGTCCTATCACTCTCTGAAACCCTAAGAAGTCCCTCTCCAGCTTTCTTGCAGACTCTTTCAGATACTGGAAGGCCACAAGAAGGTCTCCTCAGAGCCTTCTCTTCCCCAAACTGAACAACCCCAACTCTCTCAGCCTGTCATCATAATAGGACCTCTTAAAGTCCTGACTGATCCTTGAGGTCCCTTCCAACCCTGACAGTTGTGTGATTCTGTGTGAGTGTTTTTCCAGTGCAAGCCTGACTTGTTAGAGCCTGTTGTAATGAATTCTGAGCTGTTTTCAATCAGCAGCTAACCTCTTAGGATCTTTTTACTCATAGATTATGTAATAGGAGAAAGAAAGAAGGGGAAAACCCCCAACACCAAACCACCCCGCATGATCAGTGATGATTTTTCTGGGTGCATTGGGAAGATTGGAAATAGAAGGTGCTATGTGCAGCTTGCTGTACCTCACCCTTTGTTGGCTCTTGAGAGAAGAAACTGCCCAGGTTTGTGAACTGCCATCAGCACTTAGCTGAGTGGATTTCAGAGATGATGAGTAGTGAGCTCTTCTTTTGCACAGTAACCATTAATCAACATTTCCATAGAACATGTCTGAATACCTATTGATCGAGCCAGCTGCAGCTGTGCTATAGCTGCAATGGGTTTTGGAGGCTGATGCAGCTTTTCTCTCCATCCTCCATCCCCCAATCATGTAACCTATGCAGCAGGAAGAAGAAAAAGCTCACCCACTGGTACTTCTGGCCCTGGCATTTCTGCTTCTATTAGTGAGTTGCATCAAAAGGTGGTGGGAGGTGGTGGAGTCACCACCCCTGGAGGTGTTCAAGAGGGGATTGGATGTGGCACTTGGTGCCATTGTTTAGTCATGAGGTCTGTGGTGACAGGTTGGACTTGATGATCTTTGAGGTCTCTTCCAACCTTGGTGATTCTGTGATTCTGTGAGGGGTTTTCTTATTAGTTAGGTTCATGAAGAGGAAGTGTAAGGTCCTGCACATAAGTTGGGGCAACCCTTGATATCTATACCAGCTGGGGGATGATGAAGTTGACAGCAGCCCTGCAGAAAAAGACTTGGGGGTGCTGGGAATGAGAAGCTGGACAAGAGCCAGCAGTGTGCACTTGCAACCCAGAAGGCCAATGGCAGCCTGGGCTGCATCAAAAGAAGTGTGGGCAGAGATGGAGAGGTGATTCTGCCACTTTCCTCTGGTGAGACCTCACCTGGAGTATCGCATCCTGCTCTGGAGTCCCCAACACAAGAGAGGCATGGACCTCCTGAAGCAGCTCCAGAGGAGGGCTGTGAAGATCATCAGGGGGCTGGAGCACCTCTCCTGTGAAGGCAGGTTGAAAGAATTGGGGCTGCTTATCCTAGAGACGTGAAGGCTCTGGGAGGACCTTAGAGCTACATTTCAATATCTGAAGGGGACCTACAGGAAGGCTGGGGAGAGACTGTTTAGAAGGGCTTGAAGGGAATGGGATGGAATGGAATGGAATGGAATGGAATGGAATGGAATGGAATGGAATGGAATGGAATAGAATAGAATAGAATAGAATAGAATAGAATAGAATAGAATAGAATAGAATAGAATAGAATAGAATAGAATTAACCAGATTGGAAAAGACCTCAGAGATCATCAAGTCCAAGCTATCACCCAACACCATCTAATCAACTAAACCATGGCACCAAGCACCCCATCCACCCCATCACCTCCAGTGATGGTGACTCCACCACCTCCCTGGGCAGCACATTCCAATGGCCAATCTCTCTTTCTGGGAAGAACTTCTTCCTAACATCCAGCCTAAACCTCCCCTGGCACAGCATGAGACTGTGTCCTCTTGTTCTGGTGCTGGTTGCCTGGGAGAAGAGACCAACCCCCACCTGGCTACAACCTCCGTTCAGGGAGTTGTAGAGAGCAAGGTCTCCCCTGAGCCTCCTCTTCTGCAGGCTAAGCAACCCCAGCTCCCTCAGCCTCTCCTCATAGGGCTGTGCTCCAAACCCTTCCCCAGGTTTCTTGCCCTTACCTAATACAGTCTCAATCTGTGCCAGGAGAGGTTTAGGCTTGATCTTAGAAAGAAGTTTTTCCCAAAAGGAGAGATTGGCCATTGGAATGGGCTGCCCAGGGAGGTGTTTAAAAAGTGGTGGAATAAAAAGGTGGAAGTGTTTAGGAAGAGCCTGGATGAGGCACTTGGTGCCATGGTTTAGCTGATGAGATGGTGTTGGGTGATAGGCTGGACTCGGTGATCTCAAAGGTCTTTTCCTACCTGGTTTAATTCTGTATTCTGTAATACCAAAGAATGGCAGGCATGGTGGGACACACCTCTGGTCCCTAAGGACACTGTGTTTTATTGCTCTCATCACAGTTGCACCTGACATATGGACAGTGGGGATCAGGCACAGCAAAAACGTTTGGCCCTGTGCATGAGGCTTGTGAAATAGCCAAGCGGTAACTCATCCTGCTGCTACCTGGCTCCCTGTTGGCTTTGGTCCAATGCTTTGGCCATGCTGCTCTGATTTCTGCCTTTCAGGCTCAGACACAAAATATTCAGTGCAAGCCCCTTCCTTGTCACTCTGCTGCCTTGCAGGCTGCCTCTTAATTAAAGGCCTACAACATATTTCTATCTGACAAAGCCCAGAGCTGGCTTCCTTCAAGGTAAATTGAAAGCCCATTGGATGTGCTATGGAGATAAGTGGCTGACATCCATTTTTCACAGCAAGTCCAGAAGGAGTAAATTTATGCAGGTTGTTTGCTTTTTTTTTTTTGTTTTTCTTAGCTTTTTCCACCCCTTGAATTGCTCTCAGGAGCCAAAGTATTAAAGCAGCAGGAGAAAATACGTTGGAGATGGGAGGGCTTCACCATCTCTCTCCTGGATTTGTATTAGCGCTCCTCCAAGCATGGCTCTGATATGGAGGCTGGCAGCTCATTGGAGCTGGGCAGTCAGACCATAGAATCACAGAATTGTCAGGGTTGGAAGGCACCTCAAGGATCAGCCAGTTCCAACCCCTCTGCCATGGGCAGGGACACCTCACACTACATCAGGTTGTTCAGAGCCACATCCAGCCTGGACTTAAAAACCCCCAGGGATGAGGCTTCTACCACCTCCCTGGGCAACCTGTGCCAGTGTCTCACCACCCTCATGGGGAAGAACTTCTTCCTAACATCTAAGCTGAATCTAACCATTTCTAGTTTTGTTCCATTCCCCCCAGTCCTATCACTCCCTGACACCCTCAAAATTCCCTCCCCAGCTTTCTTGTAGCCCCCTTCAGATACTGGAAGGACACAATAAGGTCTCCTCAGAGCCTTCTCTTCTCCACACTGAACAGTCCCAACTCCCTCAGTCTGTCCTCATAGCAGAGCAGCTCCAGCCCTCTGCTCATCCTCCTGGCCCTTCTCTGGACACCTTCCAGCACCTCCAGATCCTTCCTGTACTAGGGGCTCCAGAACTGGACACAGTACTCCAGGTGGGGTCTCACCAGAGTGGAGCAGAGGGGGAGAATCACCTCCCTTGCCCTGCTGGCCACACTTCTCTTGATACAGCCAAGGTTAGAATTGGCTTTCTGGGCTGCAAGTGCACACTGAGAGCTCCTGTTGAGCTTCTCCTCCCCCAGCATCCCCAAGTCCTTTTCTTCAGGGCTGCTCTCAAGCCAGTCCATGCCCAGCCTGTATCAGTGCTTGGGATTGCCCTGACCCAGATGCAGGACCTTGCACTTGGTCTTGTTGAATCTCAAGAATCATAGAATCACAGAATGGTCCAGGTTGGAAGGAACCTCTAAAGGTCATCCAGTCAGACCTCCCCACAATCAGCAAGGACATCCTCAAACAGATCAGGCTGCCCAGGGCCTCCTGGAGCCTCACCCTGAATATCTGCACTGTAAATCTGGCAAGATACTCTTTTTTAACAGATCTTCACTGGCATTGTTAAGAACTAATCCTCCTAATTGCTTTGCTAGTTTTTGTTGCTTTATGGTCTTTCAGGGGAATCTGAGGATACATAGAACAGCTCCTGGGGGTTTATGTATAGTCATGTATCAGTGATTCAGAAGCAAGCATATGCAGAAAGGCCCAGATGAATCCTCCTGCAAATTCCCTCCTGTCTGGTAGAGTATTGAGGGGCCTGAGTCACGTTTCTGGAGAGGGCCCACTGTCATGTCTTTGTGCCCTAAGAGATGCATTAAGAGCTTTCTTGACGGACAAAACATTTTAACACCCTCAATGGGTTCAGAGAGTTGGTTTCAGGCAAGAGCCAAATTATCCTCTGGGATTCACCCATCAGCACATTGTGGAATGGAATGGAATGGAATGGGATGGGATGGGATGGGATGGGATGGGATGGGATGGAATAGAATAGAATAGAATAGAATAGAATAGAATAGAATAGAATAGAATAGAATAGAATAGAATAGAATAGAATAGAATAGAATAGAATTAACCAGGTTGGAAAAGACCTCTGAGATCATGGAGTCCAACCTATCACCCAACACAATCTAATCAACTAAACCATGGCACCAAGCACCCCATCCAGTCTCTTCCTAAACACTTCCAGTGATGGTGACTCCACCACCTCCCTGGGCAGCACATTCCAATGGCCAATCTCTCTTTCTGTGAAGAATTTCTTCCTAACATCCAGCCTCAACTCCCCTGGCACAGCTTGAGACTGTGTCCTCTTGTTCTGGTGCTGGTTGCCTGGGAGAAGAGACCAATCCCCTCCTGGCTACAACCTCCCTTCAGGGAGTTGTAGATAGCAAGAAGGTCTCCCTCTGAGGTAGTACAGGGTGCTTCAGGAGGCTTTTGGTTTTTCAGCTGGCCACTTTTCCATATGGTTAGGAAATCAGACCTGGGATCTTGAATATTCAGTGTCTTGAGGCACAGCTCAAGTTCTCCTTCGAATGTTTTGGAATTGTGCCTGTCAGATTTTCCAGAGAGCCCTAGCAGTCTGTGGACAGACTGATCACAGGATGCTAGGGGTTGGAAGGGACCTCAAGTCCCTGCCAGAGCAGGACCACAGAATCCAGCACAGGCCACACAGGAACACATCCAGATGGGGTTGGAAAGTCTGCAGCAAAGGAGGCTCCACAACCTCTCTGGACAGCCTGTTCCAGTGCTCTGGGACCCTCACAGTGAAGAAGTTCCTCCTCATGTTGAGGTGGAACCTCCTGTGCTGTAGTTTATATCCTTTGCCCCCTGTCCTATCACAGGGCAGAAGTGAGCAGAGGCTGTCCCTTCCTTCCTGACCCCCAGCCCTCAGATATTGATAGACATTGATTAGATCCCCTCTCAGTCTTCTCCTCTCCACACTAAACAGCCCCAGGGCTCTCAGCCTCTCCTCATCAGACAGTGCTCTAGTCCCTTCAATCACCCTTGTAGCCCTCTGTTAGACTCTCTCAAGTAGATCCCTGTCCCTCTTGACCTGGGGAGCTCAGAACTGGCTGCAGTATTGCAGGTGGGGCCTCACTAGGGCAGCGTAGAGGGCAGCAGACTCTTCTCAGTGCACCCCAGGATCCCATTGGCCTTCTTGGCCACCAGGGCACATTGCTGTCCCATGGTGAACTTGTTATCCACCAGGACTCCCAGGTCCTTGTCCAGGGGGCTGCTCTCTAGCAGATGCTCACAGGCACATTCTGGGTCTGGATCTGGGCATTTCATGTTTCTCTAAGTGTAGAGGGGAAATAAAATCTCTCCTCAGTGTGCAGTTTGGTGTTTCTCAGTAATAAGAACCTATAGGAACAACAAATGGCCTGATTGGCAAACTCATTTTTCTGCAGCTGAGGGAAATGACACTTTTTTTCCTACAGAGAATTGCAAGCAGATGGTGTGAGTCAAGGCTGGGAAGTTGGGCTTCGTGCAGCTGGGGCAGCTGGTTGCTCTCTGTAAGCCTGTTTCTGGTTTCACATGGTTCTAACCTCCACAAAGAGCATCATTTCTTTCTCAGCTGGGAACAGGGTAAATGGAGTGCTGACCCTCTTTACTTGCTTCAGGGGCATTGTTAGCATTCCTGAGCATCTTAGGATCATTGTGGTTGGAAAAGACTTGAAGATCATCAGCGCAAGAAGGGCATGGATCTGGTGGAGTGGAGCCAGAGGAGGGCCACGAAGATGATCAAAGAGCGCCTCTCCTATGAAAGACAGGCTGAAAGAATCTAGATCTAGAGACTAGAGAAGGCTCTGGGGAGACCTTCTAGGGACCTGGGGGTACTGGTCGATAGTAAGCTGAACAGGAGCCAGCAGTGTGCCCAGGTGGCCAAGAAGGCCTCCTGGCCTGGATGAGGAATAGTGTGGTGGAGTCACCATCACTGGAGGTGTTTAGGAAGGGACTGGATGGGGCATTGGTGTTGGATGATAGGTTGGACTCCACCACCTCCCTGGGCAGCACATTCCAATGGCCAATTACTCTTTCTGGGACGAACTTTCTCCTCACCTTGAACCTAGACCTCCCCTGGTGCAGCTTGAGACTGTGTCCTCTTGTTCTGGTGCTGGTTGCCTGGGAGAAGAGACCAACCCCCTCCTGGCTACAACCTCCCTTCAGGTAGTTGTAGAGAGCAAGAAGGTCTCCCCTGAGCCTCCTCTTCTCCAGGCTAAGCAACCCCAGCTCCCTCAGCCTCTCCTCACAGTGCATTGCTCCAAACCTCTCCCCAGCCTTGTTGCCCTTCTCTGGACACATTCAAGTGTCTCAATGTCCTTATTAAATTGAGGAGCTTGTTGTAAGCAGTAGCTGTTAATGAATTTTAAGCTACCCAAACACAGTTTCTCAGCAGCAGAAAGCAGCAGTTGTTCTGGAGGGTGCTGTGTAGCTACTAGGCTCACCCCTTTGGGGTTAAGAGGAGGCTGAGGGGATACCTCATCACTCTACAACTACCTGAAGGGAGGGTGGAGCGAGGAGGGGGCAGCCTCTTCTCCTTGGTGTCAAGCAACAGGACCAGAGGAAATGCTTCCAAGCTGCACCAGGGGAGGCTCAGGCTTGATGTTAGGAAATATTTCTTCACAGAGAGGGTTCTCAAAGACTGGAATGCTCTGCCCAGGGCAGTGGTGCAGTCACCATCCCTGGGGGTGTTCAAGCAGTGTGTGGACCTGGTGCTTAGGGCCATGGTTTCGTGCTGACCCTTCAGTGCTGGGTGGAGGGTTGGACTGAATGATCCTGGAAGTCTCTTCCAACCGGATGTTTTCTGTGATTCTGTGTCAGCTTGCTGTTGTTTATCGAAGCAGAATGCCCACAGAAAGCAGGTGGTGATCTTTCTGAGCAAAGCCACAGAGGAGCAGTTGGGATGCTGGCATGGGAGGATCCCTAGAAGCATGCTGAATTCCAGAAAGGCTGAACATCCAAAGGGAAAAGCTGTGATGTGGGAAAGCTGCCTTCTAGTGACTGCTGCTGCCGGGAAACGCCAGCAAAAGCCGGCGAGGAGTTTGTGGGGTGGGACAGTGCCATCCTGTGGGCCACGGAGGCACTGGCACAGGGAACGGCAACGCTCCCGAGTGTGTCCCGCCCTGCAGAAGGCTGTTGGCAGCTTCTGGCAGAGGTGAGCTTGGCCACGGGAGGCTCTGTTAGCACGGGAAGAGTCATCTGCTTTGGCATTTGAAGTATCCCAGAATGAACCAGCTTGGAAAAGACCTCTTGAGCTCATAGAGTCCAATCTATTACCAAGCAACTAAACCATGGCCCCGAGTGCCTCATCCAGTCTTGTTTTAAACACTTCCAGGGACAGTGACTCCATCACCTCCCGGGACAGCACATTCCAATGGCCAAGCCAAACAATTTCCTTTGCTACCAGTGGACACAGCCTCAACCTGTGGCAGGGGAGGTTTAGGCTGGAGGTGAGGAGAAAGTCCTTCCCAGAAAGAGTTGTTAGCCATTGGGATGTGCTGCCCAGGGAGGTGGTGGAGTCACCATCCCTGGAGGTGTTCAAGAGGGGATTGGACGTGGCACTTGGTGCCGTGGTTTAGTTGTCAGGAGGTGTTAGGAGGTGTTGGACTTGATGATCTCTCAGGTCTTTTCCAACCTGGACGATTCTATGATTCTGTGTTCAAAGTCCTGGACAAAACTAAATTTAGTTAACAGCCCTGCTAAGCCTAAACTTCCCCCTGTACAGCTTGAGACTGTGCCCTCTTGCTCTGTTGCTGGTTGCCTGGGAGAACAGATCAGGTCCCACCTAGCTGCAACCTCCTTCAGGTAGTTGTAGACAGCAATAAGGTCTCCCCTGAGCCTCCTTTTTGTGCAGGGTTGCAGGACCCACATTGCTAGGAGAGTCCCCATGTCACAGAGAAGGCTGATTCAGGGCTGCAGTAGGATGTTTTGCTTGCAGATGAGGCTTTGTGGGACATAGGGTTAATGATGAAGGAGTGGAAATACAGCTCCAGACCACTCCTTGAAGCAGGGAATGAGACCTCTTTCTCTTTTCCCCTTCCTTCCTCCTTGGGTGAGTTTCTCCATCAGCAACGTTGTGGATCTGTCTTGTTTGTCATTCTGCCAGTGGATCTTGAAATTGGAACACTTTGCAAAGACCATAGTAACAGGCAGCTCTGGGAGCACCTGGTGGCCAAACTGCTAATGCCTGGAGCTTTGGAACTCTCCTGGGAGGCAGATGCAATAGAGGAGAGCACAGAAGGGCCGCGAGGATGATCAGAGGCCTGGAGCTCCTTTCCTATGAGGACAGACTGAGAGAGTTGGGGCTGTTCAGTCTGGAGAAGAGAAGGCTCCAAGGAGACCTAATTGTGGCCTTCCAGTATCTGAAGGGGGCTACAGGAAAGCTGAGGAGGGACTTTGAGGGTGTTGGGGAGGGACTTTTTAGGGTGTCAGGGAGTGATAGGACTAAGTGGAGTGGGAACAATCTAGAAATGGGTAGATTCAGGTTGGATGTTAGAAAGGAGTTGTTCCCCATGAGGGTGGTGAGACACTGGCACAGGTTGCCCAGGGAGGTGGTGGAAGCCTCATCCCTGGGGGTTTGTAAGGCCAGGCTGGATGTGGCTGTGAGCAACCTGCTGTAGTGTGAGGTGTCCCTGCCCATGGCAGGGGGGATGGAACTAGGTGATCCTTGAGGTCCCTTCCAAATCTGACAGCAGGTTTCTGGATGCCTGTACAGGACCTGCATTCTCAAGTTCAGCCCTTTTAAGAGTGTCAAGCTGAGCATCCAATGTCATTGCCCACCTAAGATGACACAGTCTCAAGCTGCACCAGGGGAGGTTTAGACTGGATGTTAGGAAATAATTCTTCATAGAGAGCGTGATTGCCTATTGGAATGTGCTGCCCAGGGAGGTGGTGGAGTCACCGTCATTGGGAGTGTTCAGGAAGAGACTGGCTGGGGTGCTTGGTGCCATGGTTTAATTGATTAGATGGTGTTGGGTGATAGGTTGTAAACGATGATCTCAAAGGTCTCTTCCAACCTGGTCTGGTCTGGTCTATTCTATTCTATTCTATTCTATTCTATTCTATTCTATTCTATTCTATTCTATTCTATTCTATTCTATTCTATTCCATTCCATTCCATTCCATTCCATTCCATTCCATTCCATTCCATTCCATTCCATTCCATTCCAGATTCTTGATATAGTTTTGCACTTTATACTGACATAGTGTTTGAAAACAAGAAAGCAATATCTGAGCAAGGCATAGGCTGACAAGGAGCACTTTAGTGTTTCATTTCTCATGCTTCAGCAGTTGCTTTACCTCATGTGTGTTTCTCTTAGGCACTTTATTACTTTTGCATTTACAGAATTATAGGCATAGAAAAATCCTCTTCAGTCCCTCTGTGTTCTGCTGGCCCAGTGGAAGCCTCTGCCTATTGCTTTCTCTGTGTGAGTCATAGTAATCATTATTTAAATGGTGCTTTCAAACACCATTATAGATCTGGATCTGGCCTCTGGTTTCATACCAGCCCTTCACTGCTGCATTGTAGTAGCTAATCCCTTGCTAATTAGAAAGATTTCAAGTGACAGTTTTGCTGTCCTGTGGCCATACTCTTTAGGTTGGCTTGTTTGTTTGTTTGTTTTTTTCCCCCCACAGTATTTTCAGTGTTGAGCAATTATGTTGTGTCTCTTTTTAGTCACTTGCTATTCAGTGGATGCTTTGCATAATCCTCACTTGGACAGGCAGATGGCATGACATGCCTTAATCATGCAGTAATGGCAGGGAAAGAGGAGTCTTGTTGGCTGCTAAGAAGCAGTAGCAAATAAGTCCACAAATGATGAGAAGCAGGAATTTTCTCCTTGTAGATCAGGGAAGCAACCTATGAGGAAGTATTACTATTTCTAAGCATTTCTTGGACTACTAATCACAGAATCCCAGAAACATTCAGGTTGGAAAAGACCCTCAGGACTACCAAGGCCAACCCAGAACCCTACTCTACAAGGGTCACCCCTGAACCATAGCCCCAAGCACCACATCCAAACCACCTGCAAACACAGCCAGGCTTGGGGACTCCACCACCTCCCTGGGCAGCACATTCCAATGCCTGACCACTCTTGCCCTGAAAAAATGTTTCTTACTGTCGAGTCTAAACCTCCTCAGTTGTAGCTTGAGGTCATTCCCTCTTGTTCTATCATTAATTACCTGTGAGAAGAGACCAGCACCATCCATAATGCACATTATGGATAAAAGAAGTTCCTAGATAGCAGTGAAAGATCTCTACTGGCTTTGAGGATTATCCACATCAGCATAAAAACTAAGAGCAGAATCAGGCCAACAGCCCCCCACTGTGATTCTTCCTTGGGTAGGAAAACACAGTGGAATAGAATAGGTTTGGCTCTGGCCAGCCTGATCTAGTGTGGAGTGTCCCTGCCCATGGCATAGATGGCATAGATGATCCTTGTGGTGCCTTCCAACCCTGACTGATACTATGGTACTAAGAAGGATTTTATTGCTGTCTACAACTACCTGAAGGGAAGGTGTAGCCAGGTGGGGGTTGGTCTCTTCTCCCAGGCAACCAGCACCAGAACAAGGGGACACAGTCTCATGTAGCATAGTAGGCTCATGTTCAGCCTACTATCAATCAGCACTCCCAGGTCCCTCTCTGCCTGGCTGCTCTCAGCCACTCTGACCCCAGCCTGTAGCACTGCATGGGGTTGTTGTGGCCAATGTGTAGAACCCAGCACTTAGATGTGTTAAATCTCCTGCCCTTGGACTCTGCCCATCTTCTACCAGGCAACCAGCACCACAACAAGAGGACACAGTCTCAAGCTGCACCAGGGGAAGTTTAGGCTCAAGGTGAGGAGAAATTTCTTCACAGAGAGAGTTGTTAGCCATTGGAATGTGCTGCCCAGGGAGGTGGTGGAGTCCCCATCCCTGGAGGTTTTCAAGAGGGGTGCCATGGTTTAGTAGTCATGAGGTGTTGGGTGACAGGTTGGACTTGATGATCTTTGAGGTATTTTTCAACCTTATTGATTCTATGGTTCTATGATTTTATGCTACCTCCAGTGACGATGAATCCCACCTGGCATCAGGGTGAGCAAAGAAGTGCAGTGCTTAATGTTGTGGACAGCTGCAGTTATCCTGAAAAGACCTCTCCAGTTCTGTCCCTTCAAACATTCCCATTCAGAAATGAAGCCTTCTGCTGACGTGGTCTTACCTGTGCCCCATGCAAAACAGCACATTTGTCTTGGGCTTGTTATTTTTCTTAGCACCTAACACTCTGTCTGTTTTTCCTTGCTAGGCTGGATCCTGGATGCTGTAAGGCTGTCGTGTCAGGATGCTGCCAGAGGGATTGTTGACATCTTCTGACTGTAGAGCTGGTGAAGTTTTGCCCTGTGTGCAGGGAATGCCACATTCATGGACAGGGAACTGTTTTCCTTTGCAGTTTGCTCGCAGCTGTTGTTTTGAAAGGAGCTAGCACTCTTAGTTCCTGGAAATCGAAGCTAGATGTGAGCAGGGCTTGGAGGCAGGAGGCAAGAAGAATCCCCTAGAAGATTCAAGTGTTTCTCATTTCTGGGAGAGCTAAATAAAGCAGGATTCCATTCCCAGTGGCTAAAGAGCAGCAATTTATGAGCTGTTCATTGAAAGCCACAGACAAGCACCGAGTCCTGTGGGAAGCTGAGAGTGGGCACAGGGCATCTCCAAAAGACTCTGTTGTTCCAGTAGCTTTAATTTTAAACCTGTTTGTTTGTTTGTTTCAAGTGGGGAAGCCAGTCCAGGCAAACACTGAAGGCCAACCCTTAGAAGAGCAAACAGCTTTCTCTAGAGAAGTGAGCCAGTGGCCAAAGTCTTTCCCATTTCTCTGCCTGGCTTTTGGTCTTGGACTACTGTCCTGTTTAAAACCTGTGTTTTGAGAAGTCAGATCAATAGCAGATGTTTCACAGCTCTGCAAGTAGTCTTTGTGCATAATAATATGGTTAACTAAGAAATGGGCCCAGACCAGAAGTGTTTCTCCTTTACCTGTGAAGTGTCTTGCTTTAAAAGTATGTGTAGTCAGTTCTTGTTGTGAACACGTTGAGTCCATTGCCTGCTCTAAAGAAGGTAGTGACTTAATCTCAGTGGCTGTAGAGAGTTTCACTGTGTAGTAGCCCTGTTTGTAGTCTTTTCATGTGATTTAGAAGGCACAATATCTAGACAGCTCTGAAAAATGTAATATAATTGTATGTAGCATTCCCAGAAGATGCTCTGAAGCCTTCTCCCATTGTGATCCAAAAGAAAACCTCAGCTGTTTTCCAAGCTCCACCAGCCCATGTTGTGTTGTGCTGTGCTGAAGCTGATTGGCACTGAAAAGTGATGGGCAGAGGGGGACACTCTGGCCTGGAATGCCATCCCTTTGGCAGCAGCAAAGGTCATTCCTGCAGTCAAATGTCCCTAACCAAAGGTGGATCCACGCTCAGTGTGCTGCCAGCTCTTTGCATAGGAGGGGGGGTAAACCCAAAAATGATTCTGGGAGGGGGAGATACTGAGAGGAAGAGTGGAGTAAAGGATGAGGCACTTGGTGCCATGGTTTAGTTGATGAGATGGTGTTGGGTGCTAGGTTGGACTTGATGATCTCAAAGGTCCTTTCCAACCTGGTTAATTCTGTGTATTCTGGATGTGGTTAGTGAGTCTAGGAAGATGTGCTCTCACACCTCCCTTTTTAGCAGGATTTTCCTCCTGGAGCCAAGAGCTCTGTTTCCCCAGAGATTTAATGGAGTAAAAGGTTTCTTTCTGTCACAGTCTCATTTTCCAGGGCAAGCCTTTTGCTGAAAAACTTGGTTGGACTTGATGATCTCAAGGGTCTTTTCCAACCTGGTTAATTCTGTATTCATACCCTGAGCATGACAACTGGGGGAAGAGCGGAGTAAAGGATACCCTGAGCATGACAACTGGGATTTTCAGAAGGTGCTCTTATGGATGCTGGACATTCAAGTTACTTAGGACCCTTTATCAGTAACCCCCTGTGCATGTTCATGAGCTGCTTTTAGCCTGCCTGCAGTGCCCACGGTCCGCACGTGAGGGAAAGGAGGCAGAAGGCAGCTCCCCCTAATTTGGCAGCCCTCAGCAGCTGTAACAGGCTGGGAGTGCTGGCTGGTGAGCTGTGACTCAAACTGGCTTATAGGACTGGGCTTAAAGAAACCCTGGGGTGCCAGCTCCAAAGATGTTTTTGGCCCAGGTCTGCTAAGTAGTCCTGAGTGTGGATGTGAGCCTGCAGCTCCCAGGAGGCAACATGCACTTCATGTTCATTGTTTGGGTGCTGTCCTGGATCCACTAGGACAGAATCCCAGGCCAGCCATGGGCTGCAGGCCATTAGCAGTTCTGAGTCAGCCATCTTGGCTACAGATGTGTCCCAGACCATGACCATCACACTCAGTATGAAGGAGAAAGTCTGCTGGGAAGAGGGGAGGCTTCTGTTTGGGCGTCTCTTCATCCTGCTCCTTTCTCTGCCTTTCTGGGTGTTGTGACTGCTGCAGTGCTGCTGAGCTCAGTGTTAAGTTTCTGAACTTGGCATTGACATTGGTATGAGTTTGGCTATAACACACCTACAATCAACCAGGTTGGAAAAGACCTCAGAGATCATCAAGTCCAACCTATTAACTAACAGCTGACACCTCAGGACAACTAAACCATGGCTCCAAGTGCCACATCCAATGCTTTTTTGGAACACCTTCAGGGAAGGTGACTCCACCACCTTGTTTCCCTAGATCTGTTTTCATTTCAGGCTGTGGGTTTTCTCTCCTTTGCCTGATTCCCCCTTCTCTGCTGCAGAGGGGTCCCTGGGTGGTAGAGTAACTGCTAGGGTTTAACCCCAGATAGGGCCTAAGCACAGAGAGGTGCAAGCAACATAGAGACCTACTCTGTGTCTCAGTGCAGGGCATCTTGAGGTCTGGGACTTCTCTGAGTCACTCTGTATTCTGATTTGTGTGGCAAGGCCAGGTGGTTTGCAATTAGTAACCAGAGCTGCCATGCACCTTTCTTTCAAGAGGCCTTCAGAGTCAGCCTAAGTGCAGGCTGGCTTTAGGAAGGTACAAAGAGGCTGCAGATGTCTGTGGGTACCCCAGAGACGTGGAGCATGCAGATGAAAGACTTCAGACCATGCTGTGTGTCAGTACAAACAGCAGGGATGGTAGTTACAGGACCTCTTTGCCTTTTGCTGTGAAACCTTGCTCCCGTGCTTTGTTTTAAGGAGGGCAATTGGGATTTGCAGGCCAGATCACATAGTAAGAGAAGTAATTCTAGATGCCTTATCAGAGTGAGGCTGATTTGTACAGCTCTGGTGCAACATCTCTGAGAAATGGTGGATGGGAGAGGTTTCTCTTTTGTTTGTTGCACTGAAAACCTGAAGCCTTTCAAATGAAGTGTGTGGGGAACAGAATTTTTTGGCTGGATCACTTGCTCCAGGCCTGTTGGGTGGCTTCAGACTCTGAATACAAGTATTTTCTAGAGAATCCCACAGGCAGTGGGAGAAAAGAGGGTATTTGGCCTGAAAGTTGGCCAAGGAGATTGGACTCAGCTGAGGTTTTGAACAGCCAATCATTGTCTGTATTGGTGATGCCACAATAATGATAACCTATTTGGGCTCAAACCAAGTGTTGCCCAGGCCAGAAGCTGATTAACCCATGTAACTAGGTATTTGTGATTGTTCCTACCAGTGTGATCCACTGTTCTATTAATAGGCTAGACATGAATAAAGCCAATATTTTTTAAAGTGTGATGTGTTTGGGGTTTGTTGGTATTTTTTACTACATCTGAGACTGGTTGCACTTCGGGGCTCTGCCTTCATAGGAAATAGTTGGTGTGGGCTTACTAGAGCTATGCAGCTTCCTTGGGATGGTTCAGAGCCACTTGCAGAATCATAGCATCAATAAGGTTGGAAAAGACCTCAGAGGTCATCAAGTCCAACCTGTCACCCAACACCTCATGACTACTAAACCATGGCACCAAGTGCCGTGCCCAACCCCTTCTTGAACACCTCCGGGGATGGGGACTCCACCACCTCCCTGGGCAGCACATTCCAATGGTCTTGCTGGAAGGTGTCCAGAGAAGGGCAACAAAGCTGGGGAGAAGCCTTGAGCACAGCCCTGTGAGGAGAGGCTGAGGGAGCTGGGGTTGCTTAGCCTGGAGAAGAGGAGGCTCAGGGGAGACCTTATTGCTGTCTACAGCTACCTGAATGGAGGTTGCAGCCAGGTGGGGGTTGGCCTCTTTTCCCAGGCAACCAGCACCAGAACAAGAGGACACAGTCTCAAGCTGCACCAGGGGAGGTTTAGACTGGATGTTAGGAAATAATTCTTCATAGAGAGAGTGATTGCCTATTGGAATGTGCTGCCCAGGGAGGTGGTGGAGTCGCCATCACTGGAGGTGTTTATGAAGAGACTGGCTGGGGTGCTTGGTGCCATGGTTTAGTTGATTAGATGGTGCTGGGTGATAGGTTGGACTTGATGATCTCAAAGGTCTCTTCCAACCTGTTCTGTTCTGTTGTTCTGTTCTATTCTATTCTATTCTATTCTATTCTATTCTATTCTATTCTATTCTATTCTATTCTATTCTATTCTATTCTATTCTATTCTATTCTATTCTCTCTGTGAAGAACTTTCTCCTCACCTCAAACCTAAATCCATCCAACCTATACCTGCCTCTGAGGTGCTGTTTGCCATCTCCCAGGTTCTGGGTCTTGTTGGAAACTGGTGGGTTGGAATTTCCCCCTACCCTCCCCCCCAAGCCTTCAGTGACAGTGAGGGTTGTTAAGAGGCACATGCATGATGCACATGCAGTGCAAGAACTTCTTCAGTTCAACCTCATGGGCTGAAATTCGCCCCCAACATAAAATTGCCAGAGCAGCTCAGTTGGGAAGCAAATGAAGCTGTATTTGACAAGCACAACTCCAATCTAAATCATGGAATGCAGTGAGTATGTACCAAATATCCAATATTTACATGTATGTACAATTCATTAACAGCACAAGAAACCCCTCCTGGACAAAACCAGGCAGTTACCAGCAGCTTCCCCCTCCCTGCTCCCTTCCCTCTCCCCTGTACACAAGGTAAAAGAGAAGAAAGAGGAGAGTCTCTTGTTAGTACTTAGCCACCACAAAGCAATAAGGCAAGGTCAGCAAAGCCAGCAGCAGCCAGAGCTGGTGTCTGCTACAGCAGAGGAGTTGAAAAGAGAGAAAGATAGTTTAAACACCCTTACTTTGTTGGTTGTCTGTCCCGTGGGATTATCTGGACCTTATTATTTCCCTTTTTACATCCAAGAGTGAATTATTTACGTTCTATCACTTACTGTTCAAGATCTGTGGAAATTTTTCTAGGCATAGCCTAAAACTACCATAGAAACCTAAGCAAAAAACACCCAACAACCTCTCTTAAGTCTTGCTCTCCCCCAGGACAGCTAGCTTGCTCCATCAAGCTCACCCCATTTGGAAATGCTCAGTGATGATCTCCTTGCATCTATTGCTTGCTCCTTCATTTGGCAGCCACAAAGGTAAGTCAATGTATATGGAATTTGTCCATCAGTGAGGCTCCTCTCCTGTAAGCACAGACTGAGAGGGTTGGGATTGTTCAGTCTACAGAAGAGAAGGCTCCAAGGAGACCTTATTGTGGCCTTCCAGTATCTGAAGGGGGTTAGAAGGAAGATATGGGAAGCTCAGTCTGAGATTTACTGCATCCAGTTCTGCAGCCCCTATTACAGGAAGGATCTGGGTGTGCTGTAAGGTGTCCAGAGAAGGGCCATGAGGATGATGAGAAGGCTGGAGCTGCTCTGCTGTGAGGACAGACTGAGAGAGTTGGGGCTGTTCAGTCTGGAGAAGAGAAGGCTCCAAGGAGACCTAATTGTGGCATTCCAGGATCTGAAGTGGGATACAAGAAAGCTGGGGAGGGACTTTTTAGGGTGTCAGGGAGTGATAGGACTAAGGGGGAATGGAGAAAAACTAGAAATGGGAAGATTCAGATTGGATGTTAGGAAGAAGTTCTTCCCCATGAGGGTGGTGAGAGACTGGCACAGGTTGCCCAGGGAGGTGGTGGAAGCCTCATCCCTGGAGGTTTGTAAGGCCAGGCTGGATGTGGCTGTGAGCAACCTGCTGTAGTGTGAGGTGTCCCTGCCCATGGCAGGGGGGGTTGAACTGGATAATCCTTGAGGCCCCTTCCAACCCTAACAATTCTATGATTCTAACAGTCCAGGAAAACACTAGACCCTGTTTCCCTCCCCAGATAGAGTGGTTGTTGGTGTACTGAATGAAGTCAGCAAGGATTTACAAACACCATTTGTGTTCTTTCAGCTTGACACTGAGTATTTGGAATGGAATGGAATGGAATGGAATGGAATGGAATGGAATGGAATGGAATGGAATGGAATGGAATGGAATGGAGTAGACTAGAGTAGACTAGACTAGACTAGACTAGACTAGACTAGACTAGAATAGAATAGAATAGAATAGAATAGAATAGAATAGAATAGAATAGAATAGACCAGGTATGGGAGAGACCTTTGATATCATCGAGTCCAACCTATCACCCAACACCACTTAACTCAACCATGGCACCATTTGGGCTTTTCTGCTCCCTGTCAGTTATGCAAAGACCTTCTGGTGAGAGACTTTTTAGGGTGTTTGAAAATGATAGCACTAGGGGGAATGGATCCAAGCTAGAGGAGGGGAGATTTAGGTTAGATGTTAGGAAGAAGTTCTTCCCCATGAGAGTGGTGAGACACTGGCACAGGTTGCCCAGGGAGGTGGTGGAAGCCTCATCCCTGGAGGTTTGTAAGGCCAGGCTGGATGTGGCTGTGAGCAACCTGCTGTAGTGTGAGGTGTCCCTGCCCATGGCAGGGGGTTTGGCCCTGGATGATCCTTGAGGTCCCTTCCAACCCTAACAATTCTATGATTCTGTGATCTGCCATAAAGACCTTACTGAATATGAGATCATAACTTCATTGATGGATACCACAGGTATCAAAGACACAGCAGGAAAAAATAAAAGGCAGCAGTGAGGAGTATAAATGCATTAATTTTTGAGTACAGCACTTCTATTTGCTATGGTAATTGTCCCTTTATAATGATTTTCCTCGATGTGAATTCGGAGTCCCAGTGGAGAATACAGTGTGGAGAAATGAAATCAAAGGCAGAGTAGCATCTCTCCTATTGATTAACTGTGCCAGAACCTGTGGTGCAGATGCACAGAATGAATGTTGATGATAAAGGGACTGGAACACTGCCTGATGAGGAAAGACCCTGAGGGACCTGGGGCTGTTTAGTCTGGAGAGAAGACTGAGAGGGGTTCTGATCAATGTCTATAAATATCTGAGGGCTGGGTGTCAGGAAGGAAGGGACAGCCTCTGCTCACTTGTGCCCTGGGATAGGACAAGGAGCAATGGATATAAACTACAGCACAGGAAGTTCCACCTCAACATGAGGAGAAACTTTTTTCCTGTAATGGTCGCAGAGCACTGGAGCAGGCTGCCCAGAGAGGCTGTGGAGTCTCCTTCTCTGGAGAATTTCTAGACCCATATGGATGCATTCCTGTGTGACCTGTGCTAGATTCTATGCTCTGGCAGGGGGGTTGGACTCACTGATCTCCAGAGGTCCCTTCCAACCCATAACATCCTCTGATTCTGTGACAAATCACTGGATCCAAGTTACGCATTCTAACTGATGCCAGAGACTCCTGCTCAAGTTTGTAGTGAATCTGCAATTCTAAACCTCCCCTCCAGCTCACCTGCTTCACTGTGGCACCCAGATTTTGGAGCCCACTGTCTTAACTCTACTGTGGAATGAACTAAGTTAGCCCCAAATGCATTTATCCATCCCTTCTCCTCTAGAGACCTAACCCACATAGAATCAACCAGGTTGGAAAAGACCTCAGAAATCATCAAGTCCAGCCTATCACCTAATACCTCCTGACAACTAAGCCATGGCTCCAAGTGCCACATCAAATCCTTCTTTGAACACCTCCAGGGATGGTGACTCCACCACCTCCCTGGGCAGCACATTCCAATGGCCAGTCTCTCTTGCTGGGAAGAACTTTCTCCTCACCTCCAGCCTAAACCTCCCCTGGCACAGTTTGAGACTGTGTCCTCTTGTTCTGGTGCTGGTTGCCTGGGAGAAGAGACCAACCCCCACCTGGCTACAACCTCCCTTCAGTGAGTTGGAGAGAGCAAGAAGGTCTCCCCTGAGCCTCCTCTTCTCCAGGCTAAGCAACCCCAGCTCCCTCAGCCTCTCCTCGCAGGGCTGTGCCCAAGGCCTCTCCCCAGCTTTGTTGCCCTTCTCTGGACACATTCAAGTGTCTCAATGTCCTTTGTAAACTGAGGAGCCCAGAGCTGGAAACAGTACTCAGGATGTGGCCTAACATCAGCTGCTGCTTGTTGCTTCCTGTGTAAATCCTTTTATCACATTCTAGCCCGTGAACTTCCTCACTTATTTCCCAGATCTGATCCTTTTCCATCCCCTTTCGCTCCACCTGGGTTTGTGTGGAACTAGCAGAGCACTCCAGAAGAGGGCGCAAGATGCTTCGGAGATGAGCTGGAGAACGCTAGAATCCCTGAATATCTAATTCGTGGGGGTTTTTATAACCCCTTTTCTTCTGCAACGTTTTATCAGACTTGTAAGTACTTACCCCTCCAGAATCTGCCTCTAGGACACTCTCTAGGGTTTTTTTTTTTTATCCCCTCTCACCATTTTTTAGTGCTTGCTTTTTAATTTGCTGCCTTTCATGCATTAGGCAGTGTGTACAGAGCCTGCCTTTATGGGGCACAGCTGTTTAAAAGCTGCCCAGACAGAACATTTGCACCAGGAGACTAGACAAGACTAGACTAGACTAGAATTAACCAGGTTGGGAAAGGATTCAGAAATCACCAAGTCTAACTTATCACCCAACACCATCTCATCAACTAAACCATGGCACCAAGCACCCCAGCCAGTCTCTTCCTAAACACCTCCAGTGATGGTGACTCCACCACCCGATGTCTGAGGTCTTTTCCAACCTGGTTGATTCTATTCTATTCTATTCTATTCTATTCTATTCTATTCTATTCTATTCTATTCTATTCTATTCTATTCTATTCTATTCTATTCTATTCTATTCCATTCCATTCTGTTCCATTCCATTCCATTCCATTCCATTCCATTCCATTCCATTCCATTCCATTCCATTCCAGTCTAGTCTACTGGTGCAAATGTTCTGTCTGGGCAGTTTTTAAACTACCTGAAGGGAGGTTGTAGCCAGTTGGGAATTGGTGTCTTCTCCCAGGCAACCAGCACCAGAACAAGAGGACACAGTCTCAAGCTGTGCCAGGGGAAGTTTAGGCTTGATCTTGGAAAGAAGTGCTTCACAGAAGGAGAGATTGGCCCTTGGAATGTGCTGCCCAGGGAGGTGGTGGAGTCACCATCACTGGAGGTATTCAAAAAGGGATTGGATGTGGCACTTGATGCCATGGTTTAGTAGTCATGAGGTGTTGGGTGACAGGTTGGACTTGATGATCTTTGAGGTCTTTCCCAACCTTATTGATTCTATGATTCTACTAGAGAGTCAGGTTTTAGTGACTGAATTTCTCTTTGGTGCCACTAGAGGATACCCAAACTGTTGCCAGCTTGTAAGAAGCAACTCCTGAACATCAGCTTCCTTGGAAATCAGTTGCTAGGAAGAGGGAATGGATTTGGAGGAAAGAGACATTTAGGCACATCTAGAAAATCTTTCCTTCAGGTTACAGTAGGAGTTCAGTGACTAGAAGCATGCAGATTGAAGCAGTGAATGACAGCAAACTGAGCTGATGAGCTCCCTGTATCTAAATGCTGAAGCTTTCTCAGTGTCAGAAAGTGGCTGGTTGCTGTGAGACAGCATTGAGATCTTGGTGATCCTATTGTGATGCTGGGCTGCAGCCAGAGGAGTGTGGCCAGCAGGGCAAGAGAAGGGATTCTTCCCCTTTACTCCTATCCTATCCTATCCTATCCTATCCTATCCTATCCTATTCTATTCTATTCTATTCTATTCTATTCTATTCTATTCTATTCTATTCTATTCTATTCTATTCTATTCTATTCTATTCTATTCTATTCTATTCTATTCTATTCTTTTATTTTCTATCCTATCCTATCCTATCCTATCCTATCCTATCCTATCCTATCCTATCCTATCCTATCCTATCCTATTCTACCCTACCATATTTACATATATGTACAATATATAAACAGCACAAGAACCTCCCTGGACAAAACCAGGAGGCTACCCACAGCTTCCCCCTCCCTGCTCCCTTCCCCCTGTACATGGTAAGAGAGAGAGAAGAGCAAAGAGTAGCTTGTTAGTACTTAACCACAGCAAAGTAACCCAGCCAAGGTCAGCAAGCCAGCAGCAGCAGCAGCTACAACTACCCTTATGTTAGTAATCAGACCACTGGGACTATTTAGACCTTATCATTATTTTCCTACCACTTTTCTACTCAATGGGTGGGAAACTTGCCTAGGCACAGCCTAAAACTGCCACAACTGGGATGGATAATAAGAGCCACGAGGATGAGCAGAGGGTTGGAGCTCCTCTCCTATAAGGACAGACTGAGGGAGTTGGGACTCTTCAGTGTGGAGAAGAGAAGGCTCCAAGGAGACCTAATTGTGGCCTTCCAGTATCTGAAGGGGGCTACAAGAAAGCTGGGGAGGGACTTTTGAGGGTGTCAGGGAGTGATAGGACCAGGGGGAGTGGAACAAAACTAGAAGTAGGTACATTGAGATTGGATGTTAGGAAGAAGTTGTTCCCCATGAGGGTGGTGAGACACTGGCACAGGTTGCCCAGGGAGGTGGTGGAAGCCTCATCCCTGGAGGTGTTTGCAGCCAGGCTGGCTGTGGCTGTGAGCAACCTGCTGCAGTGTGAGGTGTCCCTGCCCATGGCAGGGGGGTTGGAACTTGATGATGCTTGAGATCCCTTCCAACCCTGACAATTCTATGATGATTCTATGATTTATGTGACCATCCTTCCCAGCCAAGGTCAGGCAGATGCTGCTTTTCCCTTGGTCCTGAAGACCTGGATTTCCTGAGTGATTGCTCTGCCTGCTTCTCACTGTCATCATCCTTCCTTACCTGACTGTTATTTGCATGCTGCTGACACGAGGACTCATCCAAGGGCTGGAGATCAACACTGAATAACACAGCCAGAAGTCTCTGGATCTGGTGCAGTACAGTCATTAAAGTGGATGACTTTGGCTCCCTGCGTGGTGAACAAGCTGTTCCTTCTGAAACACTGATTTATTGTCTCAGGTTGTAGTAGCTGTTGCCCTGTAGAACAGGAGTAACTCCACTTTGCAGCGAGCCAGTTTATTTTAAGGTATTCAGAGACACTTTAATTGCTCTCTTGGTTAAATGATGTTCCTTTCTCCTTGCTGCCTTCTTGCTCTCAAAGCAGGATATAGCACATCTGAACCAGTACCAATTATGGTGCTTTTTCACCCACAGGAAACTTTTCCAGCAGTGCCTCTCTGTCACCTTCAAAATGTCTTCCATAGTTTTATTTTCTTCCTCACCTGTTGGAACTTCTCCTTTTGTCTTAAGCTGGGCCAAATGCTTCCTTGAGTTCTTCCAAATGCAGACTCCCTTTCATTCTGCTGAGTGTGGCAGACTGAAAGATCTTTTCTAACACCTTCCCCCCCACACACCTTGTCTTAGGGTCTCTGTGGTAAGTTAGCCCTTTCTGGGTGGAAGGGATAGCTGTCACAGGATCACAGGATGGTAGGGGTTGGAAGGGACCTCCAAAGATCATTGAGTCCAACCCCTCTGCCAGAGCATAGAATCTAGCACAGGTCACAGAGGAATGCATCCATATGGGTCTAGAAATTCTCCAGAGAAGGAGACTCCACAGCCTCTCTGGGCAGCCTGCTCCAGGGCTCTGTGACCCTTACAGCAAAGAAGTTCTTCCTCATGCTGAGGTGGAACCTCCTGTGCTGTAGTTTCTATCCATTGCCCCTTGTCCTATCCCAGGGCACAAGTGAGCAGAGGCTGTCCCTTCCTGACTCCCAGCCCTCAGATATTTATAGACACTGATTAGATCCCTCTCAGTCTTCTCCTCTCCAGACTGAACAGCCCCAGGTCCCTCAGGGTCTTTCCTCATCAGGCAGTGCTCCAGTCCCTTCAGCATCCTTGTAGCCCCCCATTGGACTCTCTCCATCAGATCCCTGTCCCTCTTGACCTGGGGAGCCCAGACCTGGCTGCAGTATTGCAGGTGGGGCCTCACTAGGGCAGAGTAGAGGGGGAGGAGAACCTCCCTTGATCTGCTGGACACATAATGCCATTTGTGCCTATGGAAACGGAGGAGGAAAACCCTCTTTCTTTTCCTCACTGTTTCTAGAGTCCTTAGCACTGTGGGCTTTTGGAAAGCACCTAACATTAACAGTTGGTTGTTGATGCATCAGGAAAATAACTGAGGACTGAGACATCTGGTGGGAGAGAAATAATGGACAGCCTTACTAACCTCTTTATCCTTTGGCATTTTACGGAATCACAGAATGTTAGGGGCTGGAAGGGACCTCAAAAAGATCATTTAAGTCCAACCCCTCTGCCAGACCAGGACTACCTAGGGCAGGTGGCTCTGTGCTGGAGTATTTCAAGCAGTTCCCCAAGGTCCTTCTTGAACTGAGGGGCACAGAACTGGACATAACCTTCCAGGTATGGCCTCACCTGGACAGAGTAGAGAGGTAGGAGCCATGCCAGGCTTCGTGACTCAGTAGAACTGCATTTCACTAGGGTTTTCTGATGTTTTGCCCTTGCTTAAAAAACATTTTTTCTTTTAAAGTCTAGTGAGGTTTCTGGGCAATAAGTCAGCTCATATACTTAGCTGGCAGGGGAGACACCATGATCAGGCAGGTGGTTTTCCCAGGGCGAGGCTCATCCTTTGCGCTCCGGCTGGGCAGACCCCTGCCCTTTCCCCAGGTTGGTGGTAGTGGGGACTGTGTGCACGCTCTCCCCTTCAATTTTTTCCCCACCTCTACTCCGCTCTGCTGAGACCACACCTGGAGTACTGCCTCCAGTTCTGGAGCCCCTAGTACAAGAGGGATCTGGAGGTGCTAGAAGGTGTCCAGAGAAGGGCCAGGAGGATGAGCAGAGGGCTGGAGCACCTCTCCTATGAGGACAGACTGAAGGAGTTGGGGTTGTTCAGTCTGGAGAAGAGAAGGCTCCCAGGTGACCTCATTGTGGCCTTCCAGTATCTGAAGGGGGCTACAGGAAGGCTGGGGAGGGACTGCTCAGGATCTCAGGTAGTGATAGGACTAGGGGGAATGGAATGAAGCTGGAGGTGGGGAGATTCAGGCTGGAGGTGAGGAGGAAGTTCTTCCCCATGAGAGTGGTGAGACCCTGGAATGGGTTGTCCAGGGAGGTGGTTGAGGCCCCATGCCTGGAGGTGTTTAAGCCCAGACTGGATGAGGCTCTGTCCAGCCTGATGTAGTGTGGGGTGTCCCTGCCCATGGCAGGGGGGTTGGAACTGGATGATCCTTGTGGTCCCTTCCAACCCTGGAGGTGTTCAAGAGGGGATTGGATGTGGCACTTGGTGCCATGGTCTAGTCATGAGGTCTGTGGTGACAGGTTGGACTGGATGATCCTCGAGGTCTCTTCCAACCTTAGTGAGACTGTGAGACTGTCAGATTCTATGAATCTATAAATCTTATGTTTATTTTTTGTGTCTCTGCATTCAGCTTGTCTTCCAAGGCTCATGAGAGAAGGCCCAGCATGTTCTTGAAGGTCTGGTGTCCAAGCGTGCCGGTCTACTGTCCTTGCTGGGCATATCATTCTTGTGGCTGGAAGCTCTGCAGAATGGTCTTGACCTGTTAGAGGGCAGAGGGACCTTGCCAGGCTGGACAGATGGGCAGAGTCCAAGGACATGAGATTGAACACATCCAAGTGCCAGGTTCTGCACATCGGCCACAGCAACCCCATAAATTCTAAGTAAGAGATGCATCAGGGTTATTTCTAACAAGTGCCCATGGCTGTTTAAAATCACTTCCTCTCTCCATTCATGTCTTATCAGCTAGTGATGAGGATAAAATGTGGCCAGGGGTAATCTGTGGGCAAATCACAGATTTGACAGATGTGCCAGGACTGCACACAGTCTGCACATCTGTCTTCTCTGACTGCTTCCTGCCCTGGTATATCTCACTGGCTTCAGCTGTCCAGCCCTTTCCATACCATTTCTTGGCCCATGCCAAGGTAAATTAGGTCAGCTAACTTGGAAGACTCTCTCTGGTTAGCCTCCAGCAAGGTTTCCAGCGTGGCTTTGGCCACTGGAGGGCTCCAGGTTTATTTCCTGAGTATGACAGAATGCTGCTCAAAATCACCACCGTAGCAGGCCAGAAGGGAGGGCTAAAAGATCCTGCAGAAATCTCCTGCCTTATCCCTGATGCTTGGCTCTGCAGATTGCAAATGGGGTGCCCAGCTTCCTGCAGCACAAGCAACCGAGAATCTGGGACGCTTGCTTAGAACTATTTGGGTTATTCCAGTGATGTTCTCAGCCTCTTGAGGTCTCTCTCTCTGTGCCAGGGCAGCAAGGACATGCTCATACAATCTCTTTTTGGTGTGAGGGAGCATTGGCACTGGAGAACTGAGGCAGGGCTCTGTGTATATGTGTGTGGAGGGAGAGAACTGTGGAGAAGCCAAGCCACATCCTTGCCACCTCTGTGAGATGCTTTCATCCAAGGGCAGGGATGGGAAGGGAGGGAATCCCCAACAGTTCTGTTAAAATTCTGCCTTTTCTCTCTTTTTTCCCTTCATTGAGGGACCAGTGAAGCACAACAGGGAATCAGAGGGGACACTTTTTTCATTCACTGCAGAGCCCTGCAGCGAATTCATTGTGTGTCCTTGAAGGAACTCCAGGTTTTGTAGCTGACCCTGAGCTTTAGCAGCAGGAAAGCAATTCCCAACCCCACCCCCCCCCTTTTTTTTTTTTCCTTTCTTTCTTCTATTTTTTTGGTTTATTTTTCCCCCTCCCACAGCTCTGGTCCTATTTTTAGAGCTTGCCATGTTTCTCTGGGGGCTCCACAAGCTATTTTTAAAGCCCTTCCCAGGCTTGCCAAACCATTGTCATTCTTCTCCGGGGTGGGGGCAATGCGGTGCCCGGAGTAAACACAGCCAGCACTTGCAGTGGACCTTGGGTGGGGGCAGCAGAAAGATCACTGCTGCTGGTGACAAACACTGCTGCAGAGGCAGCCCCACTGTGCAGGGCTTCAGTTCCACAGGGCAGCCTTCAGCTTGCCTCAGGACTTTCCCCTTTTTCTGGAACAGCGTTGGTCTGACCGCCAAATTGCTCACTGCTGCATGAACCTGATCTGTACATTATTAGATCAGCTGGAGTGACTAAATCAGCTCTGGCCCAAGACTTGCAGCATGTTTCATGGTTTTGTAAAGCTCCTTTTTCTTTTTTTTTTCCTTCCCTTTTTTTTTTTACCCTTTTATTTATTTTTTTTTTTCCTTTTTGTATATGGGATGAGTTAAAGAGAAGGGCAGCGAGGCTGGGGAGGGGTCTGGAGCACAGCCCTGCGAGGAGAGGCTGAGGGGGCTGGGATTGCTTAGCCTGGAGAAGAGGAGGCTCAGGGGAGACCTTCTTGCTGTCTACAACTCCCTGAAAGGAGGTTGTAGCCAGGTGGGGATTGGTCTCTTCTCCCAGACAACCAGCCCCAGAACAAGAGGACACAGTCTTAAGCTGTGCCAAGGGAGGCTTAGTCTGGATGTTAGGAAGAAGTTCTTCCCAGCAAAAGAGATTGGCCATTGGAATGTGCTGCCCGGGGAGGTGGTGGAGTCACCATTACTGGAGGTGTTTAGGAGGAGACTGGCTGGGGTGCTTGGTGCCATGGTTTAGTTGATTAGATGGTGTTGGGTGATAGGTTGGACACCGTGACCTCAAACGTCTCTTCCATCCTGGTCTGGTCTGGTCTATTCTATTCTATTCTATTCTATTCTATTCTATTCTATTCTATTCTATTCTATTCTATTCTATTCTATTCTATTCTGTTCCATTCCATTCCATTCCATCCCATTCCATTCCATTCTAAAGAGCCCAGCTCCAAAAACAAAATATGGAAGACTGGACAAAGGAATTGAGTCCCCGCTAGTAAATTTGCAGGTAACACCAAGCTGGGAGCAGGTGTGCATCTGTTAGAGGGTAGAAGGGCTTTGCAGAGGGACCTTGACAGGCTGGACAGATGGACAGAGTCCACCATGATGACATTCCACAAATCCAAGTGCCGGGTGCTGCAATTTGGTCACAATCACCACAAGCAGTGCTACAGGCTGGGGTCAGAGTGGCTGGAGAGCAGCCAGGCAGAGAGGGACCTGGGGGTGCTGGTTGGCAGTAGCTGAATGTGAGCCAGCAGTGTGCCCAGGTGGCTAAGAAGGCCAATGGCATCCTGGTCTGTACCAGAAATAGTGCGGCCAGCAGGAGCAGGGAGGTCATTCTGCCCCTGTACACTGCACTGGTTAGGCCACACCTTGAGTCCTGTGTCCAGTTCCGGATCACTCAGGTTAGGAAAGATGTTGAGTTGCTGGAAGGTGTCCAGAGAAGGGCAACAAAGCTGGGGAGGGGTTTGGAGCACAGCCCTGTGAGGAGAGGCTGAGGGAGCTGGGGTTGCTTAGCCTGGAGAAGAGGAGGCTCAGAGGAGACCTTATTGGTCTCTGCAACTACCTGAAGAGAGGTTGTAGCCAGGTGGGGGTTGGTCTCCTCTCTCAGGCACTCAGCACCAGAACAAGAGGACACAGTCTCAAGCTGTGCCAGGAGAGGTTTAGGCTGAATGTTAGGGAGAAATTCTTCCCAGACAGAGAGACTGGCCATTGGAATGTGCTTCCCAGGGAGGTGGTGGAGTCACCATCCCTGGAGGTGTTCAAAAAGGGCTTGGATATGCCACTTTAAGCCATGGTTTAGTTGTCATGAGGTGCTGGGTGATAGGTTGAACTTGATGATCTCTGAGGTCTTTTGCAACCTTATTGATTCTATGATTCTAAGCCTTAGAAAAGGCTTAAGATATCACCAGTAGCAAAACTCAGTTGCTATTCATGATACTATGATGAAGTTTTGGTGGCATTTCTCAAATGAATCTGGGATTATCACTGCTGCTTTTCACCTGTGGGGAGAGGGAAGAAAAATATAAAGGAAAGAAAAATAAAAAGGAGGGTGGGGAGGGGAGAAAGGGAGGGGTAAAAGTAAGGAACAGTTATGTAAAGATGTGGGAGCAGATGTACTGCTGGTGTAAGTTGGCACTGCTCCACTAATGTCAGTCAGACTAGTTGATGTGGGGGAACGTTTGTCTGCAAGAGAAGCTGGCCTCAGATTTCCCAGTGAGTGATGGTGGCTTCATAAGCCACCTCACATCAGGTCATTATCCACCACACATCAGGCCATAAGCTACCACACATCAGGTCATTATCCACCACACATCAGGCCATAAGCCACCACACATCAGGTCATTATCCACCACACATCAGGTCATAAGCTACCACACATCAGGTCATTATCCACCACATATCAGGTCATAAGCCACCACACATCAGGTCATTATCCACCACTCATCAGCCATAAGCTACCACACATCAGGTCATTATCCACCACACATCAGGTCATAAGCTACCACACATCAGGTCATAAGCCACCACACATCAGCCATAAGCTACCACACATCAGGCCATAAGCCACCACACATCAGGTCATTATCCACCACACATCAGACCATAAGCCACCACACATCAGGTCATTATCCACCACACATCAGGCCATTATCCAGCACACATCAGGTCATTATCCACCACACATCAGGCCATAAGCCACCACACATCAGCCATAAGCTACCACACATCAGGCCATAAGCTACCACACATCAGGTCATTATCCAGCACACATCAGCCATAAGCTACCACACATCAGGTCATTATCCACCACACATCAGGTCATTATCCACCACACATCAGGTCATTATCCACCACACATCAGGCCATAAGCTACCACACATCAGGTCATTATCCACCACACATCAGGTCATTATCCACCACACATCAGGTCATTATCCACCACACATCAGGCCATAAGCTACCACACATCAGGTCATTATCCACCACACATCAGCCATAAGCTACCACACATCAGGTCATTATCCACCACACATCAGGCCATTATCCACCACACATCAGGCCATAAGCTACCACACATCAGGTCATTATCCACCACACATCAGGCCATAAGCTACCACACATCAGGTCATTATCCAGCACACATCAGGCCATAAGCCACCACACATCAGGTCATTATCCAGCACACATCAGCCATAAGCTACCACACATCAGGTCATTATCCACCACACATCAGGTCATAAGCCACCACACATCAGGCCATAAGCTACCACACATCAGGTCATTATCCACCACACATCAGGTCATTATCCACCACACATCAGGTCATTATCCACCACACATCAGGCCATAAGCTACCACACATCAGGTCATTATCCAGCACACATCAGCCATAAGCTACCACACATCAGGTCATTATCCACCACACATCAGGTCATTATCCACCACACATCAGGTCATTATCCACCACACATCAGGCCATAAGCTACCACACATCAGGTCATTATCCACCACACATCAGCCATAAGCTACCACACATCAGGTCATTATCCACCACACATCAGGCCATTATCCACCACACATCAGGCCATAAGCTACCACACATCAGGTCATTATCCACCACACATCAGGCCATAAGCTACCACACATCAGGTCATTATCCAGCACACATCAGGCCATAAGCCACCACACATCAGGTCATTATCCAGCACACATCAGCCATAAGCTACCACACATCAGGTCATTATCCACCACACATCAGGTCATTATCCACCACACATCAGGTCATAAGCCACCACACATCAGGCCATAAGCTACCACACATCAGGTCATTATCCACCACACATCAGGTCATAAGCCACCACACATCAGGTCATTATCCACCACACATCAGGTCATTATCCACCACACATCAGGTCATTATCCACCACACATCAGGCCATAAGCTACCACACATCAGGTCATTATCCACCACACATCAGCCATAAGCTACCACACATCAGGTCATTATCCAGCACACATCAGGCCATAAGCTACCACACATCAGGTCATTATCCACCACACATCAGGCCATAAGCTACCACACATCAGGTCATTATCCACCACACATCAGGCCATAAGCCACCACACATCAGGCCATTATCCACCACACATCAGCCATAAGCTACCACACATCAGGTCATTATCCACCACACATCAGGCCATAAGCTACCACACATCAGGTCATTATCCACCACACATCAGGCCATTATGCACCACACATCAGGCCATAAGCTACCACACATCAGGTCATTATCCAGCACACATCAGGCCATAAGCTACCACACATCAGGTCATTATCCACCACACATCAGGCCATAAGCTACCACACATGAGGTCATTATCCAGCACACATCAGGTCATTATCCACCACACATCAGGTCATTATCCACCACACATCAGGTCATTATCCACCACACATCAGGTCATAAGCCACCACACATCAGGCCATAAGCTACCACACATCAGGTCATTATCCAGCACACATCAGGTCATTATCCACCACACATCAGGCCATAAGCTACCACACATCAGGTCATTATCCACCACACATCAGGTCATTATCCACCACACATCAGGCCATAAGCTACCACACATCAGGTCATTATCCACCACACATCAGGCCATAAGCCACCACACATCAGGTCATTATCCACCACACATCAGGTCATTATCCACCACACATCAGGCCATAAGCTACCACACATCAGGTCATTATCCACCACACATCAGGTCATAAGCCACCACACATCAGGCCATAAGCTACCACACATCAGGTCATTATCCACCACACATCAGGCCATAAGCTACCACACATCAGGTCATTATCCACCACACATCAGGCCATAAGCCACCACACATCAGGTCATTATCCAGCACACATCAGGTCATTATCCACCACACATCAGCCATAAGCTACCACACATCAGGTCATTATCCACCACACATCAGGTCATTATCCACCACACATCAGGTCATTATCCACCACACATCAGGCCATAAGCTACCACACATCAGGTCATTATCCACCACACATCAGGCCATAAGCTACCACACATCAGGTCATTATCCACCACACATCAGGTCATTATCCACCACACATCAGGCCATAAGCTACCACACATCAGGTCATTATCCACCACACATCAGGCCATAAGCTACCACACATCAGGTCATTATCCACCACACATCAGGCCATAAGCCACCACACATCAGGTCATTATCCACCACACATCAGGTCATTATCCACCACACATCAGGCCATAAGCTACCACACATCAGGTCATTATCCACCACACATCAGGCCATAAGCTACCACACATCAGGTCATTATCCACCACACATCAGGCCATAAGCTACCACACATCAGGTCATTATCCACCACACATCAGGCCATAAGCTACCACACATCAGGCCATAAGCTACCACACATCAGGTCATTATCCAGCACACATCAGGCCATAAGCTACCACACATCAGGTCATTATCCACCACACATCAGGCCATAAGCTACCACACATCAGGTCATTATCCAGCACACATCAGGTCATTATCCACCACACATCAGGTCATAAGCTACCACACATCAGGTCATTATCCAGCACACATCAGGTCATTATCCAGCACACATCAGGTCATTATCCACCACACATCAGGCCATAAGCTACCACACATCAGGTCATTATCCACCACACATCAGGTCATTATCCACCACACATCAGGCCATAAGCTACCACACATCAGGTCATTATCCACCACACATCAGGTCATTATCCACCACACATCAGGCCATAAGCTACCACACATCAGCTCGTAAGCTACCACACATCAGGTCATTATCCACCACACATCAGGTCATTATCCACCACACATCAGCCATAAGCTACCACACATCAGGTCATTATCCACCACACATCAGGTCATAAGCCACCACACATCAGGTCATTATCCACCACACATCAGGTCATTATCCACCACACATCAGGCCATAAGCCACCACACATCAGGTCATTATCCACCACACATCAGCCATAAGCTACCACACATCAGGTCATTATCCACCAGACATCAGGTCATTATCCACCACACATCAGGTCATTATCCACCACACATCAGGCCATAAGCTACCACACATCAGGTCATTATCCACCACACATCAGGTCATTATCCACCACACATCAGCCATAAGCCACCACACATCAGGTCATTATCCACCACACATCAGGCCATAAGCTACCACACATCAGCCATAAGCCACCACACATCAGGTCATTATCCACCTCACATCAGGCCATAAGCCACCACACATCAGGTCATAAGCCACCACACATCAGGTCATTATCCACCACACATCAGGCCATAAGCTACCACACATCAGGTCATAAGCCACCACACATCAGGTCATTATCCACCACACATCAGGCCATAAGCTACCACACATCAGGTCATTATCCACCACACATCAGGCCATTATCCACCACACATCAGGTCATAAGCCACCACGCATCAGTTTGAGGTGGTGTTTGCCCATTCCATGCTCTGATTCCCCCCCAAATGTGAGAGACAATGTCTATCATTGAATATTAGAGGTTGGAAAGGGACCACCAGAGATCATCCAGTCCAACCCCCCTGCCAAAGCAACATCACCCAGGGTAGTCTGCACAGGAATGCATCCAGGTCGGGTTGGAAAGTCTCCAGAGAAGGAGACTCCACAGCCTCTCTGGGCAGCCTGCTCCAGGGCTTTGTCACCTTTACTGTAAAGAACTTTTTCCTCACGTTCAGGTGAAACCTCCTCTGTTCAAGTTTGTATCCATTGTTCCTTGCTTTATTCCTGTGCACCACCAAAAAAGAGCTTGGCCGCCTCCACTTGACACCCACCCCTCAGCTATTGATAGACATTGATCATATCCCCTCTCAGCCTTCTCTTCTCCAGACTAAACAGCCCCAGGGCTCTCAGTCTCTCTTCACAGGGGAGATGCTCAAGTCCCCTAATCATCCTCATGGCTTTCCTTTGGATTCTCTCAGCAGCTCTCTGTCTCTCTTGAACTGGAAGCAAAGAGCCCCAAACTGGACAGAGTATTGCAGGTGTGGTCTCAGCAGGGCAGAGTAGAGGGGGAGAAGAATCTTCCCAGACCTGCTGGACACACTTTTTTGATGCATCTCAGGATCCCATTCACTCTCTTGGCCACAAATTTGTCCTAATGTCTCTTCTGTACTGCTTGCTGCAGACAACATTGCCCAAGAGGACATTTCCTGTTCTTCAGTTCACGTGGTGTCACTCCTTGAACTGTAATGGTTCAGTTGTGCCTTTGAGCACTGAGTTTACAGGCCACAAACACTTGCACAGCACCTGCTCCATTAGTTTCTTGCAAGAATACCATGGGAGCCTGGGAGGAATGTCTCCATGGGAGGTAGTGAGTCACCCTTCTCCAGAATCACAAGGACATGAGAAAACTTGAAATGGGGAGATTCAGATTGGATGTTAGGAAGAAGTTCTTCCCCATGAGGGTGGTGAGACACTGGCACAGGTTGCCCAGAGAGGTGGTTGGGGCCCAATCCCAGGAGATAGTTAAGTCCAGGCTGGATGTGGCTCTAAGCAACCTACCTAGTGTGAGGTGTCCCTGCCCATGGCAGGGGGGTTGGAACTGGCTGATCCTTGAGGCCCCTTCCAACCCTGACAATTCTGTGATTCTGTGACATTTCTAAATCAAAGTTTCCTTCTTTTGGTAAAATTGAAGAACATGAATCCTTCTGCCCCTTTGAACTCCAGTATGCACTATGGATCCTGGGCAAGGAAAATGTGCAAAGTACACAAGAATGGCTCTGTTATTTATAGTTTAGGAAAGATGCTGAGTTGCTGGAAGGTGTCCAGAGAAGGGCAACAAAGCTGGGGAGGGGTCTGGAGCACAGCCCTGTGAGGGGAGGCTGAGGGAGCTGGGGTTGCTTAGCCTGGAGAAGAGGAGGCTCAGGGGAGACCTTCTTGCTCTCTACAACTACCTGAAAGGAGGTTGTAGCCAGGTGGGGGTTGGTCTCTTCTCCCAGGCAACCAGCACCAGAACAAGAGGACACAGTCTCAAGCTGTGCCAGAGGAGGTTTAGGCTGGAGGTTAGGAAGAAGTTCTTCCCAGCAAGAGAGATTGGCCATTGGAATGTGCTGCCCAGGGAGGTGGTGGAGTCTCCATCACTGGAGGTGTTTAGGCAGAGACTGGATGGGGCACTTAGTGCCATGGTTTAGTTGATGAGATGGTGTTGGGTGATAGGTTGGACTTGGTGATCTCAAAGGTCTTTTCCAACCTGTTCTGTTCTGTTCTGTTCTGTTCTATTCTATTCTATTCTATTCTATTCTATTCTATTCTATTCTATTCTATTCTATTCTATTCTATTCTCACAGTCCTTGCTGTGAACTACTTTCCCTGACCCATGAAGCATCGAAGAGCTCCACAAGCTGCTGCTATTCATTTCAATTACAAAGCTCCAAAGGATTTCTCTTCCAAGAATTTGTCCAGCTGCCTGCTTGTAAACAATTCCGATCCACAAGATCCTGAAGCAAGGAGACTCTCAGTTTAGAGCTCCCATCTGGAGAGTCATGTCCTCTTGTTTGAACCTGCCCCTTCATTTGTTGCCTCCTAGCTCAGAACTGACCTTGCTGGTCTAAATTGCTCAGTGCTCAGTTTCAGTTCATCCAAGGCCCATCTCAGGTTTACCAGGAGACCTGTAAGCTTCTCTGAACCTTCACCCTAAGTCTTGGGTTTGTAACCAAACCAGAGGAGGTTTTGCCTAGGTTTGTATTTCATTCAGATGCCTTACACTCTTCTCATAACCCTGCTGGGCAAAGGGTGATCACTGGGAAGCCCTCAGGACAAAAACTGCCTGGCTTTAAGATATTTTGGCTGCAGCCCTTTGTACCATACCCTGACCTCTGAGAAGCCATCATTTTTGTTGTTGTTGTTGATGCTCTTGGCAGCTGAGCTGGTTGGCTGGGTTTGAAGGTACAAGTGCTGTAGCAGATGGTTGTGAGGTTATCAGTGAATTATTCAGAGCTCTGCAGAACCCAGGCTGTCTTTCCTTGGAGGGAATGGGAAGCAGGAGCATGCTTACATACCCACCTACATCTGCACACTAGCATCCCAGCACTACATGGTGGCCATGGAGGGGAAGAGACAGACTGTCTGTCACACACCAACTCTTCTGTGCAGCTTTACCTCACAGTATGTGCCAGCTCAGTGGGGCTGCTGGCTCCATCTGCACTTGCTGAACAGTGGAGGTGTTTCATGAATGGATGAACCTGCTCTGTGCATAAGGGAATAGGGATGAAGTGGTGCAGAGCCTCTGTCTTGGGTATCTTTTTAGACAGCCCTTTGTGACCCATGCCCAGTCAGCAGTCCTAGGTCACTTTGGCGCCTTCACTGCAAGCTGGTTATCAGCAGTTTGTAGCACTGCTGTTCTGAAGTTCTTCTGGGTTGTGTTAGAAGGGCTGTGGTCAGTGGGTTGAGAGAGGTTCTCCTCCCTCTCTACTCTGCCCTGCTGAGGTCACATCTGGAATCTTGTGTCCAGTTCTGGGACCCTCAGTTCAAGAAGGACCTCAGGGAACTGCTTGAAAGAGTCCAGCACAGAGCCACCAAGATGATGAAGGGAGTGGAACATCTTCCTAATGAGGCGAGACTGAGGGAGCTGAGGCTCCTTAGCTTGGAGAAGAGGAGACTGAGGGCTGACCTCATTCATATTTTTAAAGATGTAAAGGGTGATGTAAAGGGTGATGATTATAAAGATGTAAAGAGTGCCAAGAGGCTGGAGCCAGGCTCTGCTGGGTGATGCCCAATGACAGCACAAGGGGCAGTGGGTGGCAGCTGAGGTATAGGAAGTTCCATGGAAACAGGAGGAAGAATTATTTCCCTGTGAGTGTGACAGAACCCTGGAGCAGGCTGCCCAGGGGGGTTGTGGAATCTCCCTCTCTGGAGATATTAAAAACCCGCCTGGATGTGTTCCTGTGTGATCTGCTCTAGGTGATCCTGCTCTGGCAGGGGGGTTGGACTGGATGATCTTTCAAAGGCCCTTCCAGCCCCTAACACTCTGTGATTCTGTGAAGCTGTGGTTTGTAGTTGGCTCAATGTCTGTTGGAAGTCAAAGGGTTGGGATAAGAGGGAAGGGAAGAATACACTCTGTATTTGCTTGGGGGGGAGGAGAATAGATGTTAGTGTTACAGTGAAGATGGCTGAGCAGAAAACAAACTGGAAGCCCTCAAGAAACATCCCCTGAAGTGTTTGTTTGTAAGAGCTGCACGTCTCCACTATGTACTGAAGCAGATGTGAGGGACCCTTGGTCAGAGCCCGTGACGATGACTCAGCAGGCAGCAGCGGTTGAGCTGCCAGCTCCCTGACTTCTTTCTTTGCTCCTAGAGCAACTGCATTAATTTTTATCTTTAAACATTCCTGCTACATGGAAAAAACCAAACCAAACCAAACCAAACCACCTCACCACTGGTACCAGCTCTGAGTCATGCCAGCTTACTTGTATGCTGGTGTACTGGGGGGTAAAGCTGTTAGAGCCAGGAAGCATAAAGCAGCTCTTGATAAGTGAAGTAGAGGAAGCAGTAGGCTATTTAGATAAGGGAAAGGGAGGTGTGGTGTGGCTGTCAGTAAGTGCTTTGCACCTTGCAGTGTTGGCCTGCAGAGAGGTTGGCCCAGGCTGGTTTTTCAGGGGAGCTGAATTCCTTTCCTCAGACTTGGAGGACTTACCAGTGTTATTGCCAGCTGGGAGGCAGGCCTAGATAATGAAGTGAGCTTTGGATTTGTCCTTATCACTTCAGCTACTCAAGACCATATCTGCTAAGTGATATGACTCATCCATCACCTCTCTTTGTCCTTTTCACCTCAGGCTGTGGTTGCAGGATTAATGACTGCTGACAGGGGAGCCCTGCAGCACTGGGTGATCCAGCAAGACCAGCTGGGTCTGATATAAGGTATGGATCTTTATCATGTTCCTGCTCAGCTATTGATAGCACACATGGCAGTTGGTCATGCAGTTGCAGGAAGGGTAGCACCTGCTCTGACACAAGGCCTGATGGTATGGAGTTAATCTCATACACTTTGAATCAGAGAGTCCACCAGGTTGGAAGAGACCTCCAAGATCACCAAGTCCAACCTATTACTCAACGCTATCTAATCATCTAGACCACAGTACTACATGCCTCATCCAGGCTTTTCTTACACACCTTCAGGGATGTCAAGCCCACCACCTCCCTGGGCAGCACATTCCAATGGCCAATTACTCTTTCTGGGAAGAGCTTTCTCCTCACCTCCAGCCTAAACTTCCCCTGGCACAGCTTGAGACTGTGTCCTCTTGTTCTGCTGCTGGGTGCCTGGGAGAAGAGACCAACCCCCACCTGGCTACAACCTCCCTTCAGGTAGTTCTAAACAGCAATAAGGTCCCCCCTGAGCCTCCTCTTCTCCAGGCTAAGCAACCCCAGCTCCCTCAGCCTCTCCTCACAGGGCTTCTGCTCCATACCCCTGCACGAGCTTTGCTGCCCATCTCTGGACTTTGAGGTGCATTCAAGTGAGCATACTGACTCTATGCTTTTGCCATGTGGCTGTGCCATTATCACCAGGAGTCTTAAAAAACAATTTCATAGAATCACAGAATGGTCTGGGTTGGAAGGGACCTCCAAAGCTCATCCAGTCCAACCTCCTCTGCAGTCAGCAGGGGCATCCTCAACTAGATCAGGTTGCCCAGAGCCCTGTTGAGCCTCACCTTGAATATCTCCAGGGATGGTGCCCAAAACCACCTCCCCGGGCAATCTGCTCCAGTGATCCACTACCCTCATGGTGAAGAGCTTGTTCCTAACATCCAATCTAAATCTGCTCTTCTTTAGTTTGAAGCCATTGCCCCTCATCCTGCCACTGCAGGCCTTTGTAAACAGTCCCTCTGCAGCCTACTTGTAGCCCCCTTCAGGTACTGGAAGGCTGCTCTTACATCTCCCTGGTGCCTTCTCTTCCCCAGGATGAGCAGCCCCAGCTCCCTCAGCCTGTCCTCATAGCAGAGGTGCTCAACCCCAAGATAACTTCATAGCCCTCCTAAATGTGCAGTGTCACTACACAGAGTCCAGACAGACTCTTCCTATGCACTACTCTTGTATGTGTGTTGCAGTGGGGGGTTATCAAAGATCCATCTGAAACACGAGTGGAAACCTGTGAGGCATCCCTTGATCTGGAGCTGGGCAATCTCCTGCTGCACCATGCAGGCATGCTAGCACTGGAGTGTGGATTTAGGGCTATCCTTAGGAAGCAGCACTCGCACAGCTGGTGCCCTTACCCCCCCCCCCCCCCCCCCCCCCCTCCATAGTTGCTTTATCCCACACAGAAATAATCCCTGGGACTAGATCAGTGCTCTGCCCATTCAGCCCTGGTTTCTAGTCTGTCTTTGGCAGACGTCTGCACTTAACCCAGAAATTCACTTGATCCCTTGAAACACAGGAGGAGAAGTCTTTCATTCAAGGACTTGGGGGTGCTGGTGGATGAGAAGCTTAACAGGAGCCACCAGTGTGCACTTGCAGCCCATCCTGGGCTGCATCAAAAGAAGCAGAGCCAGCAGGGAGAGGGAGGTGATTCTCTCCCTCTACTCTGCTCTGGTGAGACCCCACCTGGAGTACCGTGTCCAGTTCTGGAGCCCCTAGTACAGGAAGGGCCTGGAGGTGCTGGAAGGTGTCCAGAGAAGGGCCATGAGGATGATGAGAAGGCTGGAGCTGCTCTGCTATGAGGACAGACTGAGGGAGTCGGGGCTGTTCAGACTGGAGAAGAGAAGGTCTGAGGAGACCTAATTGTGGCCTCCCAGTACCTGAAGGGGGCTACAAGAAAGCTGGGGAGGGACTTTTTAGGGTGTCTGGGAGTGATAGGACTAGGGGGAATGGAACAAAACTAGAAATGGATAGATTCAGACTGGATGTTAGGAAGAAGTTCTTCCCCATGAGGGTGGTGAGAGACTGGCACAGGTTGCCCAGGGAGGTGGTGGAAGCCTCATCCCTGGAGGTTTTTAAGGGCAGGCTGGATGTGGCTGTGGGCAACTTGCTGTAGTGTGAGGTGTCCCTGCCCATGGCAGGGGGGTTGGAACTGGCTGATCCTTGAGGTCCCTTCCAACCCTGACAATTCTGTGATTCCATGATTCAGTTTCCAGCCCAGCTCTTTGTTTGGGTGTGCGTGCAAGCAGCCTTTGCTTCTCCAGCCTGCAGTTTGTGTTTTGCTGCTCTGCAGAGCCCTTGCTGCTCTTTCAGGGGAATTGGTGAGCTTCTCTAGCTAATGGCTTACCTCTTTGCTTCCAGCTGCCTGAGAGCACGGCAGGAAGCTAAAAATACCTTTCAGCAGACACCTAATGTCACCTCTCCACGTGAGGAGTTTGTGCAGTTGCCACAGGGGTGTTAAGTAACTGCACAGGAGAGGTGGCATAAGCCTCATTTTGGTTGCTTTTTGTGAATAGAGGGGGAGGTGTCCACGAGCCAATTCCCTCTGTGAGGAGGGCTGTGGAGCCCCCCACGCTTCGATGCCTGCATTGAGAGGGAAAAAGCCAACCCCAAACCCGTGCAGCTCAATGCTCAGGGATTTAGAGCAACCAATCCTGTGGGGGATGCTATTTTTGGAAGGCAGAGCACAGAAATAAGGCACATGCATCACATGTGAGTTGGGAAAGCGCAGCCTATTTTGGGAGCCTGTTTGCATATGTGCTGAGTCAAGGTTTGCACACAGAGCAGAGCCTGCACCTAGCGCCTCTTAAATCTGCCTCGGCAAGGTTGGGAGCTTTCAAGCCATGTGTGAGCCCCATCCAATCCTGTGCCCCTGCTCTGATTTCTTTTTCTTTATTAGCCCTTCAACAGTGCAGGGAGATTAATTAGAAAAGCCAAACACAAACTGATTGAGAAAGGGAGCCAGGAGACAAGGGGAAACAGTGCGGAGTTGAAGGAGGAGGGGTTCTGGCAAAAGTAATAGCTAGGGAAGTGCAGAAAGGCCAGAGAAACGTTGAAAGGCATGGAAAGGCCTTAAAGAAGGTGGGAAATTTACACCTGATCCTATTTTTTTGTGTGTGCTAAAGCAAATGCACATATAGGGAGCAGCCCCTAGAGAAAACAGCAACGAGAAAGAAACTGGAGCAGCGTTGCACCAATTATCGGCAGCCCTGTCTTTGGGGGCTTGGGAGAAAAGCCCCTGGATTGCTTGGGTTGTCAGGCTGCAGGGCAAAGGGATGCTAGCTGAGGATGAAAGACTGGCTGGCTGGTGTTGGTCTTAGTGGATAAACTGAGCTCTGCAGGGCACAGCCTCTTGCAGACTGCATTACACAGCAGTGCTGCTACCCTCACAAACGACACATGAGAGGTCCCTGTATGGTGAGAGGTTCTGCCTAGCAAGGCCTGCTGCTTTATCAGCTGTTTCCAGGAGGCTGTGGTGGGTTGAAAATTCCCCTCCCCCACCATTAGCTTTGCCAGCCCAGCCCAGTTGGAAGCAAATGAAAGCTGCATTTACAAGCAGAACTACAATCTACAAGGGGATGCAATGAACATACACAATCTTTGCAATGTTTACAGATACTTACAATTGACAAACAGCACAGGAACCCCCCTGGTCAACAACTACTGGCTTCTGCTTCCCTGCCTCCCCCTTGCCCTCTTGTACAAAAGGGAGAAGAGACAGAAGCAAAGAAGTTAATACCAAAACAATGCAGCCAAGGTCAAGCAGAAGCGAGTTAGCATCTCTCTCCCAGAGCCAAGAAGTGAGAGGAGAGACAAACTGTTCTGAGAGCTAGATCTTATGGTAGATATCGCTCCAAGGGGACTGTTCAGAATGATCTTTGTTATCCTTTTTACACCCAAGAGTGATTTATTTACAGTTTACTACTTTCTGTGCAAGATCTGTGAGAAAATTTTGAAGGCATAGCCTAAAGCTGCCCCAGAGGCAGATATCAAATACTGAGGACAGTCAGACTGCTGTGGTCACGAGGGGAGACTTTAGGTTCTCAGCCTCTCCTCACAGGGCTGTGCTCCAGACCCCTCCCCAGCTTTGTTGCCCTTCTCTGGACACCTTCCAGCAACTCAACATCTTTCCTAACCTGAGGGACCCAGAACTGGACACAGGACTCAAGGTGTGACCTAACCAGTGCTGAGTCCAGGGCAGAATGACCTCCCTGCTGCTGCTGGCCACACTGTTCCTGATGCAGGCCAGGATGCCATTGCCCTCCTTGGCCCCCTGGGCACTGCTGGCTCATGTCCAGCCTACTATCAACCAGTACCCCCAGGTCCCTCTCTGCCTGGCTGCTCTCAGCCACTCTGACCCCAGCCTGTAGCACTGCCTGGGGTTGCTGTGGCCAGTATGTAGAACCTGGCACTTGGATGTGTTCTACCTCCTGCCCTTGGACTCTGCCCATCTGTCCAGCCTGTTCAAGTCCCTCTGCAGAGCCCTTCTACCCTCTAACATATCAACTCCTGTCCCCAGCTTGGTGTCATCTGCAAACTTACACCAGAACAAGAGGATACAGTCTCAAGCTGTGCCAGGGGAGGTTTAGGCTGGATGTAAGGAAGAAGTTCTCCCCAGAAAGAGAGATTGGCCATTGGAATGTGCTGCTCAGGGAGGTGGTGGAGTCACCATCACTGGAGGTGTTTAAGAAGAGCCTGGATGAGGCACTTGGTGCCATGGTTTAGTTGCTTAGATGGTGTTAGGTGATAGGTTGGACTGGATGATCTCAAAGGTCTTTTCCAACCTGGTTGATTCTGTATTCTTTCTCCCTAAGAGGCAGTGCATTCCAACAGGGGCTTGGACATAGATGGAAAATCTGTGGCAAGGCAGAGGAAAATCCTGCACTTCCCTACCTTGTAAGCATTTTCCTAGCTCTTAGTTTGAACTGGTTCCTGATTAAAACCATCTGAGTTCATAACCTTCCTTTCTGCAAGCACAGACAGCCCTAGAGCCTAGGCTTACTCTAAATGTAACTTGGAACCCATGGAAATCTGAGCAGTCATTTTATGCAATACTTGGCTTATGTCCAGGAACTTTGATGAACCTAATCTGAGATCCATGATTGGAATCAAATCTAAGCAGATATCAGTTTTACCTGGGATTTAGTTTCACATAAGGAGGTGTCCACCTTTCTACCTGTCTTCACCTTGGCCAGGGAGTGGAACACCCAGCTATCTCCTTGCATAGCATCACCTGGGAAGGAATAATAAACTGCACGAGTACAGGTTAGGAGGTGAGCTGCTAGAGAGCAGCCCTGTGGAGAAGGACCTGGGAGTCCTTATGGACAAGAAGTTCTCCTTGGGACAGCAATGTGCCCTTGTGGACAAGAAGGCCAATAAGATCCTGGGCTGCATTAAGAAGAGTATCCAATGGACTGAGGGAGGTTCTCCTCCCCCTCTACTCTGTCCTAGTGGGGCCCCATCTGGAATATTGCATCCAGTTATGATCTCCCCAGTTCAAGAGGGACAGGGATCTGCTGGAGAGAGTCCAACAGAGGGCTACCAGGATGATGAAGGGACTGCAGCACTGCCTGATGAGGAGAGGCTGAGAGCCCTGGGGTTTTAATCTGGAGAGAAGATGACTTAGAAAGGGTCTAATAAATGTCTATAAATATCTGAGGGCTGGGTGTCAGGAAGGAAGGCACAGGCTCTGCTCACTTGTGCTCTGTGATAGGCCAAGGGGCAACAGATGGACACTACAGCACAGGAAGTTCCTTACTGTCCTTACAGTTCTTTATCGTAAGGGTGACAGAGCACTGGAGCAGGCTGCCCAGAGAGGTTGTGGAGTCTCCTTCTCTGGAGACTTCCCAGTCCTGTCTGGATGTGTTCCTGTGTGACCTGTGCTGGATTCTATGATCCTGCTCTGTCAGGGAGGGTTGGACTCAATGCCCTTCGAAGCTCCCTTCCAGCCCCTAACATCCCATGAGCCTGTGATCAGTGGGCTTTTCAGCTTACACAGCCAGCCCCCTTGTCCTGAAACTAGTAATTTATGCTTCATTCTCATAACATTTCCTTATTCTGGTTAGTGTTCCATCTGACTCTCCACCCAGATGGTAACAAGCCTGACAAGGACTCTTTTCAGAGCTCTGTACAAATCATGCTGTCTTCTTTGGGACAGATTCGAGTCAACAGCACCATAACTGCAAGCCCACGTCCCCACCCCTGCAAAGCAGCATTCCAGAAGTGTGTGGGAAAACAGAAGGCCTGCCTGACCCACACGAGTCTGCCATGTAAGCAGAATTAGATAAGAGAGGATTAGCTGCATTCACATCGTGTCACAGACTCACAGAATTGAGTTTGGAAGGGACCGCAGTTTAAGAAGGACATTGAGACTCTTGAACCTGTCCAGAGGGAGGCTGGGGAGAGGCCTTGAGCACAGCCCTGTGAGGAGAGGCTGAGGGAGCTGGGGTTGCTTAGCCTGGAGAAGAGGAGGCTCAGGGGAGACCTTCTTGCTCTCTACAACTACCTGAAGGGAGGTTGTAGCCAGGTGGGAGGTGGTCTCTTCTCCCAGGCAACCAGCACCAGAACAAGAGGACACAGTCTCAAGCTGTGCCAGGGAAAGTTTAGGCTGGAGGTGAGGAGAAAGTTCATCACAGAGAGAGATGTTAGCCATTGGAATGTGCTGCCCAGGGAGGTGGTGGAGTCACCATCCCTGGAGGTGTTCAAGAGGGGATTGGATGTGGCACTTGGTGCCATGGTTTAATGGTCATGAGGTGTTGGGTGACAGCTTGGACTTGATGATCTTTGAGGTCTTTTCCAACCTTATTGATTCTATAGTTCTGTGATCATCCAGTTCCAACCCCCCTGCCATGGGCAGGGACACCTCACACTACAGCAGGTTGCTCACAGCCACATCCAGCCTGGCCTTCAAAACCTCCAGGCATGAGGCTTCCACCACCTCCCTGGGCAACCTGTGCCAGTCTCTCACCACCCTCATGGGGAAGAATTTCTTCCTAACAGCCAGTCTAAATCTCCTCACACTAGATCAGGTTACCCAGAGCCACAGCTGCTCCACGGTCTTTCCAGGCACAGAGGGTCCTTTGTTTATAGCATCGAGGTGGCCATTTCCCACTGGAGAAAGGGAGGTACAGCAAATCAAATTGCTTTTTAGAGGGCAAGCATGAAACCAAGAGGTGTTGCACCAACCTCTAGTGTGAGGTGTCCCTGCCCATGGCAGGGGGGTTGGAACTAGATGACCCTTGAGGTCCCTTCCAACCCTATGAACGCCATGATTCTAAGAGCAGGACCTTGGACAGTGGCTGCAGCGTGTACAGCAGCGGTGATCTCGGTGTTCATTCAGGCTTCTACATTGCTTTGCAAAAAGAGTGTGAAAGAAACTTGTCTGTGCCCCCTCTTCTGTCAGGTTGTCTTAACTGTCTGCGCAGAAACATTCAGGTTGGAAAAGACTCTCAGGATCACCAAGGCCAATCCAGAACCCTGCTCTACAAGGTTCACCCCTAAACCATAGCCCCAAGCGCCACATCCAAACCACCTTGAAACACAGCCAGGCTTGAGGACTCCACCACCTCCCTGGGCAGCCTGTTCCAATGCCTGAGTTAAGTCATTGTCTTGACTTCTTTTGTCTGAATAAAGACACCACAGTCACAAGGGCCTCCATGAGGTGTTTATCAATAAATTGCTATTTAAAACCCTAGTTTTGCTAGCTTGCATAGATCAGATAAACAGAATTCATAGTCTACTCTGCTTCCAATTTGCTGTTGGAGAGTTGGGCAGGGAGAGGTTTAATGAAATACAACAAGCACAAGCATAAGTCTTTTATGTGGGGAAGAAGAACCTCATGGACCAGTAGAGGTTGGGGCATGAGCTGCTGGAGAATAGCTCTGGGGAAAAGGACCTGGAAGTCCTGGTGAACAACAGGATGCCTGTGAGCCAGCAATGTGTCCTTGTGGCCAAGAAGGCCAAGGGCATCCTGGGGTGTATCAGAAGGGCTGTGGTTAGTAGGTCGAAAGAGGTACTCCTGCCCTTCTACTCTGCCCTGATGAGGCCACATCTGGAATACTGTGCTCAGTCCTGGGCCCCTCAGTTCAGGAAGAACCTCAGGGAACTGCTTGAAAGAGTCCAAATCAGAGCCACAATGCTGCAGTGGAACATCTCCCTGCTGAGGACAGGCTGAGGGAGCTGGGGCTCTTTAAATTGGAGCAGAAGAGCCTAAAGTGTGACCTCATTCGTGCTGGAAAAGATGTGCAGGGCAGTGTTGGGAGGATGGAGCCAGGCTCTGCTCAGTGACATCCAATGATAGAACAAAGGGCAACAAGGGCAAGCTGGAGCAGAGGAGGTTCCATGTGAACTTTTCACTGTGAATGTGACAGAGAAGGGGCTGCCCAGATAGGCTGTGGAGACATTCAAAGCCTGCCTGGATGTGTTCCTGTGTGACCTGCTCTAGGTGATCCTGCTCTGGCAGGGGAGTTGGACTGGCTAAGCTTTCTAGGTCCCTTCCAACCCCTAACAGTCTGTGATTCTGTGTAATGTCTCAGACTCCTGCTGGTCTGGAAGGTAGTTAAGGCAGCAGTGAGTCATAGTCAGTTGTTGTAGTCAAGTATGCAATCACTGGAGGATTAAATTGTGCTACTGATGATGGCAAGGCCATCAGTTCCAGGGCTCAGTTAAACACTACAGCCTCCAAGGACCTAATCACAGCCAGGTGCCATATTCACCGTGGCTCATCCCCCTCTGCAGCTACAAAAACTGATGACTGTAATTGTTTGGTGGAGATATCTTCAGCAGGTAATGTGCTAAATTTGCATTTTTTTTCTAGCAAAGGCTGACATGATCCTCTAGAGATTTCAGAATAAAGCCTGAGCTACAGGATGGAAAAGACTGAGACAGCAGAGGAAGACCAGAAGCTGCTCATTTGGGTTTTTTTTCAGGCCTTCAGTGCCAGTGTGGGTTGCAAATACAGAATACAGAATTAACCAGATTGGAAAAGACCTCAGAGATCATCAAGTCCAAGCTATCATCCAACACCATCTCATCAACCAAACCATGGCACCAAGCACCCCATCCAGTCTCTTCCTAAACACCTCCAGTGATGGTGACTCCACCACCTCCCTGGGCAGCACATCCCAATGGCCAATCTCTCTTGATGGGAAGAATTTCTTCCTAACATCCAGCCTAAACCTCCCCTGGCACAGCTTGAACTGTGTCCTCTTGTTCCGGTGCTGGGTGCCTGGGAGAAGAGACCAATCCCCACCTGGCTACAACCTCCCTTCAGGTGTTTGTAGAGAGCAAGAAGGTCTCCCCTGAGCCTCCTCTTCTCCAGGCTAAGCAACCCCAGCTCCCTCAGCCTCTCCTCACAGGGCTGTGCTCCAGACCCCTCCCCAGCTTTGTTGCCCTTCTCTGGACACCTTCCAGCAGCTCAACATCTTTCCTAAACTGAGGGGCCCAGAACTGGACACAGGACTCAAGGTGTGGCCTAACCAGTGCAGTGTACAGGGGCAGAATGACTTCCCTGCTCCTGCTGGCCACACTGTTCCTGATGCAGGCCAGGATGCCAGTGGCCTTCTTGGCCACCTGGGCACACTGCTGGCTCACATTCAGCTGCTGTCAACCAGCACCCCCAGGTCCCTGGCTGCTCTTCAGCCACTCTGACCCCAGCCTGTACACTGCATGGGGTTGCTGTGTGCAATGTATGGAACTTGGCACTTAGAAGTGTTCAATCTCCTGCCCTTGGACTCTGCCCATCTTCTCCCAGGCAACCAGCCCCAGAACAAGAGGACACAGTCTCAAGCTGCACCAGGGGAAGTTTAGGTCTAAGGTGAGGAGAAAGTTCTTCCCAGAGAGAGTTGTTAACCATTGGAATGTGCTACCCAGGGAGGTGGTGGAGTCACCATCCCTGGAGGTGTTCAAGAGGGGATTGGATGTGGCACTTGGTGCCATGGTTTAGTAGTCATGAGGTGTTGGGTGACAGGTTGGACTTGATGATCTTTGAGGTCTTTTCCAACCATATTGATTCTATGATTCTATGACATGTTGGTGGATGTCTGTTAGATTATCCAGTTGTAGCTGTCTGAAGTACCTCAGGCTTAGCCTTTGCCCAGATGGGACTTTCCAGATCCTTTTCCTCTCCTCATGACTCATCCATTAATGTCTCTGCTCTTTTGTGGATTTGGGCCTGCCAAAGAAGTCTTTGCTCTTCACCATTTCTCACTTGTTTTTAGTAATTCCTCTTAATCCTTGAGAAAATAGATAATTATTCAGCACTCCATGTCTGACTGGAATAATTGCTCTCTCCTTTTTCCCTGACACCTGCTTTTCAAGTCCTGAAACAATGCCACAGCTCCAGTGTTCCTCACTCCCCTTAAATGCTGTAAAGAGTGTTTCTTCTTCAACTCTTTCATAGAATCAGAGAATGGTCCAATCCAGAAGGGACCTCCAAACGTCATCCAGTCCAACCCCCTCGCAGTCAGCAGGGACATCCCCAACTAGATCAGGCTGCCCAGGGCCTCTTTGAGCCTCACCTTGATTATCTCCAGGGAAGGAGCCTCAACCACCTCCCTGGGCAACCTCTTCCAGTGTTCCACCACCCTCATAGTGAAGAACTTCTTCCTGATATCCAATCTAAATCTGCCCTTCCCTAGTTTGAAGACATTGCCCCTCATCCTGTCACTGCAGGTCTGAGAAGCTCATTAGGAGAGCCTACAAGCCCTTCACTGACAGTACAAATGCCACTTGTGGGAGTGACAGCACTGCACCTGGAGTACTATGTCCAGTTCTGGAGCCACTATTACAGGAAGGATCTGAAGGTGCTGGAATGTGTCCAGAGAAGGGCAACGAGGATGATCAGAGGGCTGGAGCTCTCTCCTATGAGGACAGACTGAAGGAGTTGGGGCTGTTCAGTCTGGAGAGGAGAAGGCTCTGAGGAGACCTAATTGTGGCCTTCCAGTATCTGAAGAGGGCTACAAGCTCCTGTTGAGCTTCTTCTCCCCCAGCACCCCCAAGTCTCTCTCCTCAGGGCTGCTTTCCAGCCAGTCACTGCCCAGCCTGGATTTGTGCCTGGGATTGCCTCCACCCAGATGCAGGACCCTGCACTTGGTCTTGTACTGGTGCAGTTCATTAGTCCTCCTCAGATGCAGGGCTCTGTACTCATCCTTGCTGAACCTCATCAGGTTCCCCTTTGGCCATCTCTCCAGTCTGCCGCAGTCTCTGTTCCAAGGCGGGAGTAGGTCACCAAGTCCTGGTGCTCACAGCTTCCCGCTGTGCATAAAGTGGACCTTTGAGACAGCACAATCTGGTTTGCACTTCTCCTCAGCTTAACAAAACCTGCTCGAGGTTTCTTACACTGGTGGGAGTTTGTTTACTGTTACACATTTGCAGGAGTTGTGAAAGAGCTTTTGTAGAACGTCTCCTGGTAGTGAGATAATTAAAGGCAGGGTGATGAGGGTGCCAGGCCTGCCGTGCTAGCTGTCAGCAATAGATTCCTGGCTGTGCAGCACTTGTGCTTCCTACACCCACACTGAAAGCCTCTTATCCCTAATCCTTCTGCTCCCCCTACCCTGAGGCTCATGCCAGGCCATCTCCTGACTCCCTGGGTGAAATAAGATATGGGAAGCTCAGCCTGAGATTGACTGCATCCAATTCTGGAGCCCCTTTTACAGGAAGGATCTGATGGTGCCGCAAGGTGTCCAGAGAAGGACCATGAGGATGATCAGAGGCTTGGAGCTGCTCTGCTATGAGGACAGGCTGAGAGAGTTGGGGCTGTTCAGTCTGGAGAAGAGAAGGCTCCAAGGAAACCTTCTAGTGACCTTCCAGTATCTGAAGGGGGCTACAAGAATGCAGGGGAGGGACTTTTGAGGGTGTCAGGGAGTGATAGGACTGGGGGGGAAGGAGCAAAACTAGAAATGGGGAGATTCAGCTTGGATGTTAGGAAGAAGTTCTTCCCCATGAGGGTGGTGAGACACTGGCACAGGTTGCCCAGGGAGGTGGTGGAAGCCTCATCCCTGGGGGTTTTTAAGGCCAGGCTGGATGTGTCTGTGAGTGACCTGCTGTAGTGTGAGGTGTCCCTGCCCATGGCAGGGGGGTTGGAACTGGCTGATCCTTGAGGTCCTTTCCAACCCTAACAATTCTATGATTCTAATCAGCTCCTCCCTTTCAGCCTGAGAAATGAGGATGTGAGTAGTTCCACAGGGATTCCCCATGTTCCTAGTCTTGCCACGGCCCTCAAAAACCACAGCTATGGGGTTCACATTACTTTGGAGGTGACAACCTTCCATCTTACCATCTGCCAAATTTTGCAGTGGGACTTGAAGGTATAGATTTGAGGGGGCTGATGTAAGTGGCTGACAATGCTGGAGCTCCCTCCAGGAAAGCAGCAAACAATGGGCCTAGCTTGGTGGAGGGGATCACATTTGTCTGCCAGGGACTGAAAACACTCTGCTGTTCTAGGCTTATACACTCTGCAGAGGGTGCTTGCAACGGGAAGCCTCTCTGTGTTATTTACTTCCTCTTCGTGGTTTGGCAGACCAAAAATTGTTTGGGAGTGCACCAAGAGGTCTTCTATGCATTAAAGGACTAATACATCTTCTTCTGCTGGTCCTAAATATTCCACAGGCACACGTGGGCCACAAGGATGAGCAGAGGGCTGGAGCTCCTCTCCTGTGAGGACAGACTGAGGGAGCTGGAGCTATTCAGTTTGTTGAAGGGAAGGCTCCTAGGAGACCTAATTGTGGCCTTCCAGTATCTGAAGGGGGCTACAAGACAGCTGGGGAGGGACTTTTGAGGGTGTCAGGGAGTGATAGGACTGGGGGGAATGGAACAAAAATAGAAATGGGTAGATTCAGATTGGATGTTAGGAAGGAATTTTTCCCCATGAGGGTGGTGAGACCCTGGCACAGGTTGCCCAGGGAGGTGGTGGCAGCCTTATCCCTGGAGGTTTTTAAGGCCAGGCTGGCTGTGGCTGTGAGCAACCTGCTGTAGTGTGAGGTGTCCCTGCCCATGGCAGGGGAGTTGGCCCTGGATGATCCTTGGGATACCTTCCAACCCTGTCAATTCTATGATTCTATGAACTCCTTGGATGAAAGGCAAAGGGACAAGCTCCTTTCCAACAGGCCCTAAGATTAACTGGGAGCTAGGATAGGAACCTAAGTAAAGCTTGCCTCTGGTAGAGTTAGACTGTTTGACCTCTGCAGTCCCTTGCTGAATCCTCTGCCCCCTGTCTTGTGCTCTGACTTTTGACTGCCTCTGCAGCACAACTGGGTGTTGTGAGCTTGTTTGTTAGTGGCTGAATTCGTGGCTTTGTTTTGACAAGCACCATCCCGACAGAAGGTCTGGTGGAAATTAATCACTGCAGGTCTCAGATGCCAGAGCCAGACACAAGTAGGCTTCTGGAAAAAGGATATGGAGCAAAGAACCAGCTGGATGTGTTTTCCTTCCATTTGAGAATCAGACTTCAGGGCAAGCTAGAGAAATCAGGGCAATTCAATTTCCTTTGGGAATCAGCTACCTCTGGGTTTTGTCAGGATTTGAGAACATACTGAGCAAGCAGCACAATTCCAGACTGCCAGATATCCCCTTGCCAGCAGTGCCAGGGGTTGGCCTCGCTGGAAATTTTTCTGCTTGTGTTGCCAGAACTGAAAGAGTCTTTGTCCTCTGCCCACTTCTTCATTCCACTGAGCTCCTCTGACAGAAATTTCATGACTATGCTCTTCCAGCTGAGGACATCCTCTTATTCTCAGTCATATGGGCAAATTCATGGCTGTGTGTTTTGCTGCTTCACACTGAACTCTGCTTTCCAAACTTTGCTTGGCAAAGGTGTTGTGACTACATCTTTCCACTCACAGAGGTTCTCTGTCTGTTTTCCTCTGCTATGAAGACAGGCTGAGGGAGCTGGGGGTGTTCAGCCTGGAGAAGGGAAGGCTACCAGGAGACCCAATAGTGGCCATCCAGTACCTGAAGGGGGTCTAAAAGAAGGATGGAGAGAGATTGTTTGCAATGGCCTGGAGTGATAGGACAAAGGGCAATGGCAGGCAACCAGCACCAGAACAAGAGGACACAGTCTCAAGCTGTGCCAGGGGAAATTTGGGCTCGAGGTGAGGAGAAAGTTCTTCCCAGAGAGAGTTGTTAGCCATTGGGAAGTGCTGCCCAGGGAGGTGGTGGAGTCACCATCCCTGGAGGTGTTCAAGAGGGGATTGGATGTGGCACTTGGTGCCATGGTTTAGTAGTCATGAGGTGTTGGGTGACAGGTTGGACTTGATGGTCTTTGAGGTCTCTTCCAACCTTATTGATTCTCTGATTCTCTGATTCTATGACTTCAAACAAGAGAAGAGGAGCTTTAGATTGGATGCTAGGAATAGGTTCTTTAGCATGAGGGTGGTGGAACACTGGAAAAGGTTACCCAGGGAGGTGGTTGGGGTCCCCTCCCTGGAGATATTCAAGGTGAGACTTGACAGGACTCTGGGCAGCCTGATCTAGCTGAGGATGCCTCTGCTGACTGCAGAGGGGGTTGGACTAAATGACCTTTGGAGGTTCCTTTCAACCCAGACCATTCTATGATTCTGCATCTCAGCCTTTCCTTCACTCTGATGTCTTTTAAGCAGATTAATGATTAGCAAGTATAGCAGCTGTCAAGGGGTTAATGTTTTCTCCTCTGCATCCAGAGAACAAGAAGCCCAGAGGAGAACCTTTGTGTTTGGTACATAAACAAAACCAAACCAAGCCAACAGAGAAATAATTGGCAGTGCAAGAATTTCAGCCAGCTTCCACTGCGCTCCAGGGCTGTTACAAACCAACTGGAAAAATACAGGCAAACATTGTCACACAGAGTGTCCTTCCTGGTGACAGACATGCTGAGTGTTGGACCAGGCATTTACAAATGTTCCTTCACTGACCCTGTTTAAGGGGGATTTGGGGAGCTGATTTTCCTTTCTTCTTTTTTTTTATTTTCTCCTTAAAACCCTACCAGCAGTAATTCACCCCTGAACCATAGCCCCAAGCACCACATGCAAAGCACCTTCAAACACATCCAGGCTTGGGGACTCAACCAAATCCCTGGGCAGCACATTCCAAAGCCTGACCACTCTTACTGGGAAAATTTGTCCTAATGTCCAGTCTAAACCTACCTTGAGGCCATTCCCTCTTGTTCTATCACTAATTACCTGGGAGAAGAGACCAGCAGCAGCCTCTCCACAATGCCCTTTCAGGTAGCTGTAGAGAGCAATGAGGTCTCCCCTCAGCCTCCTCTTTGCCAAACTAACCATCCCCAGCTCCTTCAGTTGCTCTTCATCAGATTTATTCTCCAGGCCCTTCCCCAGCTTCCTTGCCCTCCTCTGCCCTGGCTCCAGCACCTCCACTACTCTCTTGTATTTAGGTGCCCAAAACTGGACACAATACTCAAGGTGTGGCCTCAGCAGAGCTGAGTACAAGGGGACAATCCCCTCCCTACTCCTGCTGAACACAGCATTTCTAATGCCAGCCAGGTTGCCATTGGCTTTCTTGGCCACCAGGGCACACTGCTGGCTCATATTCAGTTGTTTACCCATTAGAACCCCCAGGTTCCTTTCTGCCAGAGAGCTTTCCAGCCACACTGAATCACAGAATCACAGAATCACGGAATGTTAGGGTTTGGAAGGGACCTCCAGAGATCATTGAGTCCAACCCCCCTGCCAAAGCAGCCCCAAGCTTATAACATTGCTTGTGGTTGTTGCCACCCAAGTGCAGGACCTGGCATTTGGCCGTGTTGAAGCTCATCCTGTTAATGTTGGCTGTGGATCCAATCTATCCAAGTCCCTCTGTAGAGCCTCCCTACCCTCATGCAGATCAACACTGCCACCTAACTTGGTGTCATCTGTGAACTTCCTGATGACACACTCTGTGTCTTCATCAAGGCCATCAATGAAGATGTTAAACAGAAGTGGTCCCAACACTGAGCCCATAGAATCATGGAATCAGTAAGGTTGGAAGAGACCTCAAAGATCATTATTGCTGTAGATCATTATCTACAACTACCTGAAGGGAGGTTGTAGACAGGTGGGGGTTGGTCTCTTCTCCCAGGCAACCAGCCCCAGAACAAGAGGACACAGTCTCAAGCTGTGCCAGGGGAGGTTTAGGCTGGAGGTGAAGAGAAAGTTCTTCCCAGAAAGAGTTGTTAGCCTTTGGAATGTGCTGCCCAGGGAGGTGGTGGAGTAACCCTCCCTGGAGGTGTTCAAGAGGGGATTGGATGTGGCACTTGGTGCCATGGTTTAGTAGTCATGTCAAGGACTGCATGGAGAAGGAGTGGCTTTGACTAGGCCTGCTGGTAAAACTGCAGAGCCCAGGTAAGCTTTCTGACCCACAGTTCCTTCAGCAAAGTGAGTTCTATGTTTGTTATCGTGTTGCTCCAGTGTAAGACTACTGTAAATCCACAGAAATCAATGGAGTTACATTAACACAACATTAGGACACCTCAGCAGTCAATCAGGGCCATGAGCTCCTGTGGTCGATGAGCTCTCAAGCAGAGCTTTATTTCCTGCAATGGTCAGGGTGATGGATTGTGCATCAAATTCTACCTCCTTTGCTGTCTGTTTCTAAAAGACCTTTCACAAAAGACAAACACAGGGCATTTCTTATCCTTTCACACAAGCTAGAGCTTCTCTCAATTGAGTGAAAATGACAAACAAGGTCCCCGACCTTCTGGACTTGACCAAAAGGCTGTGTCTGTTAGAATAGAATAGAATTAACTGGGCTGGAAAAGACCTCAGAGATCATTGAGTCCAACCTATCACCCAATACCATCTCATCAACTAAACCATGGCACCAAGCACCCCAGCCAGTCTCTTCCTAAACACCTCCAGGGATGGTGACTCCACCACCTCCCTGGGCAGCACATTCCAATGGCCAATCTCTCTTGCTGGGAAGAATTTCTTCCTAACATCCAACCTAAACCTCCCCTGGCACAGCTTGAGACTGTGTCCTCTTGTTCTGGTGCTGGCTGCCTGGGAGAAGAGACCAACCCCCACCTGGCTACAACCTCCCTTCAGGGAGTTGGAGAGAGCAAGAAGGTCTCCCCTGAGCCTCATTGCTCAATGCTCCACTCCTCCTTGTTGCACACTGAGCTCCTGGACTCTGTGAATAGTGCCCATAGGTAGTAAGTTTGCATCTCTGTGGTGAGATATGAGAGCACACATTCAAGCTTCTTCCTAGTGGGTATTTTACTTTCACAACTTCCTTTTGTGATCCTTAAATGCATTAGAAAATTCATCACCAGAACAAGACATACCAGAACAAGAGGACACAGTCTCAGGCTGTGCCAGGGGAGGTTTAGGCTGGAGGTCAGGAGGAAGTTTTACACAGAGAGAGTGATTGCCCATTGGAATGGGCTGCTCGGGGAGGTGGTGGAGTCACCATCACTGGAGGTGTCCAGGAGGAGACTTGATGGGGTGCTTGGTGCCATGGTTTAGTTGGTTGGGTGGTGTTGGGTGATAGGTTGGACACAATGATCTTGAAGGTCTTTTCCAACCTGGTCAATAGAATATTCTATTCTATTCTGTTCTGTTCTGTTCTGTTCTGTTCTATTTTGTTCCGTTCTGTTCTGTTCTGTTCTGTTCTGTTCTGTTCTGTTCTGTTCTGTTCTGTTCTGTTCTGTTCTGTTCTATTCTATCTTGGGAGTGTTAGTCTACAGAAATTGGTCCTGCAAGCCTGATTTCAAGCCCGGCCAAACTATTTCCCCCTTGCCCCCCCCCCCCCCAGCCTTAATAGCACTCAGGAACCCAGATCAGTAAACACTGGAACTCAAGCTGAAAATACAGCAACTTATTCAGACTTCTTCCTTGACAGGTCACAGGGAAGGCAGGGATCTTTTAAATCTTTCTTGCAGTGTAAGAATTAAAAGAATATTAACACTGAAAAAGAAAAAGGGGGGTCTGACATGTTGAGAAATGGCAGCGCTGGAGTAATTTGTGCCACACAGAGGTTTCAAAACCTTTTCAATGGGATAGAAGCAAGAGCTGAAGATTTCCTCTGAAGTCCCACATTGTGTGAGGCAGCAGTGGTTGGGACAGTCACAGGAATGTGGATCTCTTGAGAGGAGCCTTGGAAAAAAGGCCTTGGGGGTGCTGGTGGATGAGAAGCTCAACATGAGCCAGCAGTGAGCACTTGCAGCCCAGAAAGCCAATCCCATCCTGGGCTGCATCCAGAGAAGTGTGGACAGCAGGGCAAGGGAGGTGATTCTCCCCCTCTGCTCCACTCTGGTGAGACCTTACCTGAAGTACTGTGTCCAGTTCTGGAGCGCCTAGTACAGGAAGGATCTGGAGGTGCTGGAAGGTGTCCAGAGAAGGGCCATGAGGATGATCAGAGGGCTGGAGCTCCTTTCCTGTGGAGACAGACTGAAGGAGTTGGGGCTGTTCAGTCTGGAGAAGAGAAGACTTCAAGGAGACCTCATTGTGGCCTTCCAGTATCTGAAGGGGGCCACAAGAAAGCTGGGGAAGGACTTTTTAGTGTGTCAGGGAGTGATAGGACTGGGGGGAGTGGATAAAAGTAGAAATGGATAGATTCAGATTGGATGTTAGGAAGAAGTTCTTCCCCATGAGGATGGTGAGAGATTGGCACAGGTTTCCCAGGGAGGTGGTGGAAGCCTCATGCCTGGAGGTTTGTAAGGCCAGGCTGGATGTGGCTCTGAGCAACCTGCTGCAGTGTGGGGTGTCCCTGCCCATGACAGGGGGGTTGGAACTGGATGATCCTTGAGGTCCCTTCCAACCCTAACAATGCTATGATTCTATGATACCTGGGGATGGGGTCTTCCTCTTCCTTCTCCAGCATACTCTGTTAAGTGGCCTGGGCCCAGAACCATTACTGTCTCTCACTCCTTCCTCCTGCAGCTGCTCCACTTTCCATAAATAATTAAGACTTCATTGAGGCAGGGATCTGAACCTCAGTTTCCCACATCCTGTGTGAACGCCTAAACGACAGCACTGTCAAATCAATCTCTTGCAAAACACTCTCCTCTCTCAGCAAGTGTTTAAGTATTTATGCAGGTTAGATAGAGACACTCTAGCAGGGAAAACTGTGAAAACCCTGCCCTGGGCTAGGAAGTACTCTTTGGATGGGGCTTGGCTCATGCATGAGAGAGACAAGACTCAGGCTGAAGTTCCCTGCCTAATTCAGATGTTGAGAAACAAAGCCACTTGTTATGTGGTGGAGTCACCATCACTGGAGGTGTTTAAGAAGAGTCTGGATGGGCTACTTGATGCCATGGTTTAGTTGATTAGATGGTGTTGGGTTGTAAGTTGAACTTGATGATCATAGGTCTTTTCCAACCTGGTTCATTCTGTATTCTATTCTGTAATTGGCCATTGGAATGTGCTGCGCAGGGAGGTGGTGGAGTCACCATCCCTGGAGGTGTTTAAGAAGAGACTGGATGAGGCACTTGGTGCCATGGTTTAGTTGATGAGATGGTGTTGGGTGATAGGTTGGACTTGGTGATCTCAAAGGTCTTTTCCAACCTGGTTCATTCTGGGTATTCTGGATGTGGTTAGTCTAGGAAGATGTGCTCTTACACCTCCCTTTTAGCAGGGTTTTCCTCCTGGAGCCAAGAGCTCTGTTTCCCCAGAGATTTAATGGAATGCAAGGTTTCTTTCTGTCACAGTCTCATTTTCTAAGGGCAAGCCTTTTGCTGAGCACTCCTTAACCAGCAATGCAAACTGGGACTTGCTGCATCCTGGCCCACCAGCTGAATGAACAGCAAGCACAAACACGAGCTAGCTGTCCTCTGCTTAAGCCTGCTGCAGGGAACAGAAATGCCATCCTTTCTTGAGGAAGGCATCAGATCTCAGCTTGTGTCTCCTGGAGTTCATGGAAGGAAAGAGCACTTTCAGGGTTAGAGCTGTGGCTGCAGACAGAATGGCTAAACACAGGCTAGGCATATCCTGATGTGGTGGGTTGAAAATTCCCCCCAGTACAAAATTGCCAGACCAGCTCAGCTGGAAGCAAATGAAGCTGTGTTGTACAAGCAAGACTACAATCTAGAAATGAAATGCAATGAATATGTACAAAATATACAAGCATTACATGCATGTACTATATATGAACAGCACAGTAACCCCCCTGGACAAACCAGGGGGCTGCTAATAGCCTCCCCCTCCCTGCTTGCTTCCCTACCTGCCTTGTACATGCAGGACAAAGGAAGGAAGTTAGACCTTATCACTCTTTTCCTTTTCACATCCAATAGTGAGTCACTTAGATTCTGCTACTTTCTGGTCAAGATCTGTGGGAAATTTTCCAGGCATAGCCTGAAGCTACCACACTTGAGAAGTAAAATAGGTAAGAGTCAGCTCAGTTGTGTCTGTGACTGCGTTACATTTCCAGCTTTGCTTGCAGTGACCTCATCTTCCAAGTAGGATTCTGGCTCCCTGACCCCTTCAAGTGAGGGCAGAGGTTCTGAGCTGTAATAAAGGCAGTGAATTGAAGCAGGGGATTAAAGCTCTTTAGCTGAAGAAGTTACTTGGATGAAAGAGGAAGCAAAATTTTTCGCCTCTGTCTAAAGGCAACCAGTGTTTCATCTATGGCTTCTGTCTGACTGCAGCTGTGTGTCTGTCATATATAAAGTGAGATACTCCTGGGCTCTGCCAAGGCCACTAGGTATGCAAATTGACTAGGAGGAAGAGACAGGCGAGTAAAAGACATCAGTGAGAGGAGATACTAGTGAAGGATACACCAGGGATGAAGAGGACACTTAGGGTGAAAGGAATTTCATGGAAGATGGCAGAAAGTAACAAAAACCTGGCAGCAAATGGAGCTCTTCCCTAGGAAAGGCACTGGGGATGAAACCCACACCTTGTGCAGCAGCACAGGGCATGCCCTAGTAAGGGGTGGGTTGAAATTTCATCCTCCCCAACATTAACTTTGTCAGACCAGCTCAACTGGAAGCAAAGGAAAGCTGTATTTACAAGCCAAAACTGCAATCTCCAATGAAAGGCAATGAATATGCACAAAATGCACAGGATTGACAATATTAACAGATACTTGCAATTAATAAACAGCACAAGGACCCCCTGGCCAAAGACCAGGGGAAGATACAAGCTTCTCCCTCCTTGCCTCCACCTTACCCCCCTCGACAAAAGTCCTTAAAACTACCACAGCCAGTTCTGTTGTTCCCCTCAGCAGGGCCAGTGCTGGGGCTGAACAAACCCATTGAGAGCCATGCTGCTGCTTGGCTGCTTCGTGGATACAGAATCATGGAATCAATAGGGCTGGAAAAGACCTCAGAGATCATCAAGGCCAACCTGTCACCCAACACCTCAGGACTACTAAACCATGGCACCAAGTGCCACATCCAATCCCCTCTTGAACACCTCCAGGGATGATGACTCCACCACTTCCCTGGGCAGCACATTCCAAAGGCTAACAACTCTCTCTGGGAAGAACTTTCTCCTCACCTCGAAACTAAACTTCCCCTGGCACAGCTTGAGATTGTGTCCTCTTGTTCTGGTGCTTATTTCCTGGGAGAAGAGACCAACCCCCACCTGGCTACAACCTCCCTTCAGGGAGTTGTAGACAGCAAGAAGGTCTCCCCTGAGCCTCCTCTTCTCCAGGCTAAGCAACCCCAGCTCCCTCAGCCTCTCCTCACAGGGCTGTGCTCCAGACCCCTCCCCAGCCTCACTGCCTCTCTCAGCAAGTGTTTAAGTATTTATGCAGGTTAGATAGAGACACCCTAGCTGGCAAAACTGTGAAAACCCTGCCCTGGGCTAGGAAGTACTCTTTGGATGGGGCTTGGCTCATGCGTGAGAGAGACCAGACAGGCTGAAGTTCCCTGCCTAATTCAGATGTTGAGAAACAAAGCTACTTGTTATGTGGTGGAGTCACCATCACTGGAGGTGTTTAGGAAGAGACTGGATGGGGTGCTTGGTGCCATGGTTTAGTTGATTAGATGGTGTTGGGTGATAGGTTGGGCTTGATGACCTCAAAGGTCTTTTCCAACCTGGTAAATTCTATTCCATTCCATTCCATTCCATTCCATTCCATTCCATTCCATTCCATTCCATTCCATTCCATTCCATTCCACTCTACTCTACTCTACTCTACTCTACTCTACTCTACTCTACTCTACTCTACTCTACTCTACTCTACTCTACTCTATCTCCACCCTGGTTAATTCTGTATTCTGTATTTCTGTATTCTGAACATCTTCTTTTTTTCTTCTCCTCAGCCACGAAGCTCTTGTGGTTCTTGAAGGACAAATGCACAAGGTCATTAGGAAAGAAAAAAAACCACAACAAAGATGCTGTAACAGTGCTTCAGAAGTTCACTTTCCAGAAGAGTGAGTAAAAGATATTTCCTTTGAGTCTCAGGCAGTGCATTACCTTTAAAGAAAGCTGCTGAAATGGGAATGGCTCTCCCAGGACCTGACTGCAGTTGGTTTATAGGATACTTTTTAACTGTCCACGGAGCTTTGAACTTCAAAAGTGTCTTTTGAGTGCCTGCTCTGAAATTCTGCAGATGGGACAGACTCATACCCTCAGCAGGCAGAAAGCACATGGTCTAGGGGTGTGCAGACCACAGATCCCTGCAGGTGAAGATTGGAAGACCATGTGTCAGGTAGTTCAGAGCCTCTGCTGAAGCATAGAATGGTCTGGGTTGGAAGGCACCTCCAAAGGTCATCCAGACCAAACCCCTCTGCAGTCAGCAGGGGAATCCTCAACTAGATGAGCCAGCAGTGTGCCCAGGTGGCCAAGAAGGCCAATGGCATCCTGGCCTGCATCAGGAGCAGTGTGGCCAGCAGGAGCAGGGAGGTCATTCTGCTCCTGTACACACTGCACTGGTTAGGCCACACCTTGAGTCCTGTGCCCAGTTCTGGGTTGTAGCCAGGTGGGGGTTGGTCTCTTCTGCCAGGCAACCAGAACCAGAACAAGAGGACACAGTCTCAGGCTGCACCACAGGAAGTTTAAACTTGAGATGAGGAGAAAGTTCTTCCCAGAGAGAGTTATTGGCCATTGGAATGTGCTGCCCAGGGAGATGGTGAAGTCACTGTCCCTGGAGATGTTCAAAAAGGGATTGGAGGTGGCACTTGAAGCCATGGTTTAGTTGTCCTGAGGTGTTAGGTATTAGCTAATAAGTTGTACTTGATGATTAGGATAGGACAGGACAGGACAGGACAGGACAGGACAGGACAGGACAGGATAGGACAGGATAGGGTAGGATAGGATAGGATAGGATAGGATAGGATAGGATAGGATAGGATAGGATAGGATAGGATAGGATAGGATAGGATAGGATAGGGTAGGATAGGATAGAATTAACCAGGTTGGAAAAGACCTTTGAGATCATCAAGTCCAACCTATCACCCAACACCACCTCATCAACTAAACCAATGCACCAAGTGCCTCATCCAGTCTCCTCCTAAACACCTCTAGTGATGGTGACTCCACCACCCAATCTCTGAAGTCTTTTCCAGCCTGGTTGATTCTATGATTCCATGATTCTCTGCTTCTAGGTCAGGCTGCCCAGAGCCCTCTTGAGCCTCCCTTTGAATATCTCCTGGGATTGGGCCCCAACCACCTCCCTGGGCAAGCTGTTCCAGTGCTCCACCACCCTCATGCTAAAGATGCTGTTCCTAATATCCAATCTAAACCTCCTCTGCAAGCTGTTGGGGGGGGAGGGGTGGCAACAATTAATTCAACAGCGATGCTTTCGGCACATTAGTTTTTTATGCTGCTAATCGTCTGCTAACATTTGAAACTTCTACCTCTGAGGTTTCAAGACTGTCAGGATCTACACCCACTCTTTGCCAACAGAAAAATTCATTCCAGGGTTTTTTTTTCCCCCGTGAACTTGCCTGCTCAGAAATCAACACGCCAACTCTTCCCTTCCCCCAGGAGTTCTGTGCCCTTCAAAATCCAGCCTCCCCGTGACAGAGCTTGCCAGATCAGCGTGGATTTAGAGTGTTTGTGTGTGTGTGTGTGTGTGTTTGTGTTCAGCTTCTAGTAATTCTGTCTGATGGTAGAAATTGTGGGTCTTCTGGCTTCCAGATATGCTTCAGGACATATGCTTCAGGTGAGCACTGTGTGTTCTTGTGGAAGACTTGGCTTGTGCTCCCTCTCTGGCTCACAGGATGTCAGGGGTTGGAAGGGACCTTCGAAGATCATTGAGTCCAACACCCACCCCTGCCAGAGCAGGACCATAGAATCTAGCACAGGTCACACAGGAACACATCCAGATGGGGCTTGAAAGTCTCTAGAGAAGGAGACTCCACAACCTCTCTGTTCCAGTGCTCTGTCACCCTCACAGTCAAGAAGTTCCTCCTCATGTTGAGGTGGAACATCCTGTGCTGTAGTTTGCATCCATTGCCCCTTGTCCTATCACAGGGAGCAAGTGAGCAGAGGCTGTCCCTTTCTTCTTGACATCCAGCCCTCAGATATTTACAGACATTTATTATATCCCCTCTCAGTCTTCTGCTCTCCAGACTAAACAGCCCCAGCTCTCTCAGTCTTTCCTCATCAGGCAGTGCTCCAGTCCCTTCATCATCCTTGCAGCCCTCTGTTGGACACTCTCAAGTAGATCCCTGTCCCTCTTGAACTGGGGAGCCCAGAACTGGATGCAATACTCCAGGTGAGGTCTCACCAGGACAGAGCAGAGGCTGTCATCCATGGCTGATCAGTTGTGTTGGGTCATAAAAACACATCTCTGAAGAATCAAAGGATTTAGGAATGGAAGTTATGAAAGGAGAGGATTTGCCCATGGCAGCCTGGATGCAGCAGAGGCAGAGATGCATCTAGAATCATAGAAGTGTTAGGGTTGGAAGGGACCTCAAAGGTCATCCAGTTCCAACCCCCCTGCCATGGGCAGGGACACCTCACACTACATCAGGTGTCTAGTCACATTACATCTCAATTCTCTGCATTGCAATACAAACTGCACTGGGTAGGAACACTGGGGAGAGAAAGAGGAAGCACCATTTCTAGCCTCTGTCCCCAGCTCCTGGTACATCTGTCCCTGCATGAGAAAGTCAGACCTTTTCATGAGGCACTGCAGAAAACCAGAATATGAGAGAATCATAGAATAGTAGGCATTGGAAAGGACCTATGGAGATCCAGCCCAGCACCTCTGCCAAAGCAGAATCACCTAGGGCAGGCTACACAGGAGCACCTCCAAGCAGGTTTTGAAAGTCTCTGGAGAAGGAGACTCCACAACCTCTCTGGGCAGCCTGTCCCAGGGCTCCAGCTCCCTTACAGTAGAGGTTTTTCCTCCTGTTGAGGTGGAACTTCTTGTGCTCCAGTTTGTGTCCATTGGCCCTCATCCTATCACAGGGCACCACTGAAAGGAGGCTGTCCCCTTCTTCTTGCCATCCACCCTTCATATATTTGTTAAAAAATTCATAAGATTCACTCTCAGATAGGACAAGATTTTCAGTGCATAGGACAAAGCTGCCCTTAGGCAGCTTTAACTTGTCTTCCTGACATTTAAATGGCCTAAATCAAGGTGACAGGGATGCTAGTGGCATTATGTGAAGAACTGTTCTGTAGGAATGAGTTGTTCCTTAGAACAATTTCTATTCAGTGCAGAAAATTAAGCCTAAGTGGGTTTAACATGAGCCTCACATGTCATCATTTCCCAGCTCTTATTATGTGCGTGACTAATGCAAGATTAGTCTTCATCTCTGCTCATGACTAACTTCTCCCTGTCCTGTATCTCACCACAGAGCCTTGTACCAAATTGCTGCTCAGAACCTTAAGTGCTGCTCCATCTCCCAGAGAAACGTGGCACACGTGTGTGTGTGTTCAGTCCTTCCCAGACCAGGACAGGGCTTGGACAGGGGGAGAGCACAGGTTCCCCTACTGGAGAAAACCAGCTCAGAACCATAGAATGGTCTGGATTGGAAGGGACCTCCAAAGGCCATCAAGTCCAACCCCTTCACAGTCAGCAGGGACATGCTAAACCAGATCAGGTTGCCCAGAGCCCTGTTGAGCCTCCCCTTGAATCTCTCCAGGGATGGGGCTCCAATGACCTCCCTGGGCAACCTCTTCCAGTGTTCCACCACCCTCATAGTGAAGAACTTGTTCCTCATATCCAATCTAAATCTGTTCTTCTCTAGTTTGAAGCCATTGTCCCTTATCTTATCACTGCAGGCCTGAAGGGAGGTTGCAGCCAGGTGGGGGTTGGTCTCTTCTCCCAGGCACCCAGCACCAGAACAAGAGGACACAGTCTCAAGCTGCATCTTGAGGGGAAGTTTAGGCTGGATGTTAGGAAGAAGTTCTTCATAGAAAGAGAGATTGGCATTGGGAATGGGCTGCCCAGGGAGGTGGTGGAGTCACCATCACTGGAGGTGTTTAGGAAGAGACTGGATGGGGTGCTTGGTGCCATGGTTTAGTTGATTAGATGGTGTTGGGTGCTAGGTTGGACTTGATGATCTCCAAGGTCTCTTCCAACCTGGTTAATTCCATTATATTCCATTCCATTCCATTCCATTCCATTCTAGGAGGTTCTTAGAGTCTGGCCTCTGCTGTGAAGGACAACAAAAAGTCCTTCTATAAATACATTAATAGCAAGAGGAAGGGCAGAGACAACCTCCACTCCTTGGTGGACACGGAGGGGAACGTTGTGATAAGGGATGAGGAAAAGGCAGAGATACTTAACACCTTCTTTGCCTCAATTTTTACCAGCAGGACAGAATGTCTTCCAGACAGCTGGCCTGCAGAGCTGGCAGAAGGAGCCAGGGAGCAGCATAGTTTTCCACTGTTCCAAAATGGGGTAGTTGGTGATCTGCTCAGCCGCCTGGATCCCCACAAGTCCATGGGACCAGATGGGATCCATCCTAGGGTGCTGAGGGAGCTGTCAGAGGAGCTGGCCAAGCCACTCTCCATCATTTTTCAGCAGTCCTGGCTCACTGGCGAGGTCCCAGAGGACTGGAAGCTGGCCAACGTGGTGCCCATCCATAAGAAGGGCCGGTTGGATGAGCCAGGGAATTGCAGGCCTGTCAGCCTGACCTCAGTGCCAGGCAAGATCATGGAACAGGTCATCCTGAGTGCAATAACACAACACTTACAGGATGGCCAAGGGATCAGGCTCAGCCAACATGGATTTAGGAAGGGCAGGTCCTGCCTGACCAACCTGATCTCCTTCTATGATCAGGTGACTCGCCTGGTGGATGTGGGGAGGCCTGTGGATGTAGTCTACCTGGACCTCAGCAAGGCCTTTGACACCGTCCCCCATAGCAAACTCCTGGCCAAGCTGTCAGCCCATGGCTTGGACAGCAGCACTCTGAGCTGGGTTAGGAACTGGCTGGATGGCCGAGCCCAGAGAGTGGTGGTGAATGGTGTCACATCCAGCTGGCAGCCAGTCAGTAGCGGAGTCCCCCAGGGATCAGTGCTGGGCCCCATCCTCTTTAACATCTTTATTGATGATCTGGATGAGGGCATTGAGTCTATCATCAGTAAATTTGCTGATGACACCAAGCTGGGGGCAGGTGTTGATCTGCTAGAGGGTAGAGAGGCTCTGCAGAGAGACCTCGACAGGCTGGACAGATGGGCAGAGTCCAACGGCATGAGATTTAACACATCCAAGTGCCGGGTTCTGCACATTGGCCACAACAACCCCATGCAGTGCTACAGGCTGGGGTCAGAGTGGCTGGAGAGCAGCCAGGCAGAAAGGGACCTGGGGGTGCTGGTTGATGGTAGGATGAACATGAGCCTGCAGTGTGCCCAGGCAGCCAAGAGGGCCAATGGCATCCTGGCCTGCATTAAGAACAGTGTGGCCAGCAGGAGCAGGGAGGTCATTCTGCCCCTGTACACTGCACTGGTTAGGCCACACCTCGAGTACTGTGTCCAGTTCTGGGCCCCTCAGTTTAGGAAGGAGGTTGACTTGCTGGAGCGAGTCCAGAGAAGGGCAACGAAGTTAGTGAGGGGCTTGGAACACAAGCCCTATGAGGAGAGACTGAGGGAGCTGGGGCTGCTTAGCCTGGAGAGGAGGAGACTCAGGGGTGACCTTATTGCTCTCTACAACTACCTGAAGGGAGGTTGTAAACAGGCAGAGGTTGGTCTCTTCTCCCAGGCAGCCAGCACCAGAACAAGAGGACACAGTCTCAGGCTGCGCCAGGGGAAGTTCAGGCTGGAGGTCAGGAGGAAGTTTTACACAGAGAGAGTGAGTGCCCATTGGAATGGGCTGCCCGGGGAGGTGGTGGAGTCGCCGTCACTGGAGGTGTTCAGGAGGAGACTTGACAGGGTGCTTGGTTACATGGGTTAGTTGATTGGGTGGTGTTGGGTGATAGGTTGGACGCGATGATCTTGAAGGTCTCTTCCAACCTGGTTTATTCTATTCTATTCTATTCTATTCTATTCTATTCTATTCTATTCTATTCTATTCTATTCTATTCTATTCTATTCCATTCCATTCCATTCCATTCCATTCCATTCCATTCCATTCCATTCTATTCCTTCCTGGTGTCCAACCAAAAGGGTAAATAAAGAAATAAATAAACAGCTGATTCAGAGCAACTCGAGTGGGAGTTCACTCTTGTCACTTGGCAATTCAATTAATTAGCCCCTTATCTTGCAGAGCTTAGCTGTGTGCCTGAATCATATGAGGCCTGATATTCAGGCTGAAGGTTAAATCCCCTTATCGAGGCTTGCAGTCCTGTATGTTCTTGGGCAAACAAAAGGCAGCAGCCATAGAGGCAGAGCTTAATGAAAGGCTGAAAATGGCAGGGTGCAAGGGAAAAAAAGAAGGTGAAGAGTCACATGCTGACAAGGGCTTGTGAGTAGGTAGGTGCTGGAGCTCAGCCTCCAAGTGAACATGACTAAAAAGGAGGCTAATTACTTTCATTTGTTTGGCATAGTGTCCATGTGAGACAGCAAAACGTACAATTGGGGAGGAATAACAGCAGGCGTCAGGACAGGTTAGGGGCTGCCCTGCTGGAATGGAGCTCCACAGAGAAAGATGTTGGAGTGCTGGTGGACAGCAAGATCTGCATGGGACAGCAATGTGCCCTTGTGGCCAAGGGAGACATTGGGATCCTGGGGTGCAGCAAGAAAAGTGTGGCCAGCAGGGCTAGGGAGATTCTTCTCCCCCTCTACTCTGCCCTGCTGAGGCCACACCTGCAATACTCTGTCCAGTTTTGGGCTCCCCAGTTCAAGAGAGACAGAGACCTGCTGGACAGAGTCCAAGGGAGAGCCACGAGGATGATTAGGGGGCTTGAGCATCTCCCCTGTGAAGAGACACTGAGAGCCCTGGGGCTGTTTAGTCTGGAGAAGAGAAGGCTGAGAGGGGATCTGATCAATGTCTATCAATAGCTGAGGGGTGGGTGTCAAGTGGAGGGGGCCAAGCTCTTCTCAGTGGTGCACAGTAATAAGACAAGGAACAGTGGATATGAACTTGAACATAGAAGATTTCACCTCACAATGAGGAGAAAGTTCTTTATAGTGAGGGTGACAGAGCCCTGGAGCAGGCTGCCCAGAGAGGTTGTGGAGTCTCCTTCCCTGGAGACTTTCCATCTCCACCTGGATGCATTCCTGTGCGGACTACCCTGGGTGATCCTGCTCTGGCAGGGGGGTTGGACTCCATAATCTCTGGAGGTTGCTTCCAACCTCTAATGTACGGTGATGCTGTGACTGTGTGAAATGAAGTTGTGAGTTCTCCAGTCTCCATGAAAGCCAGGAATTACTAAGACTTGGAGAACTTCAATTTGGGTTTTATTTATTCATTTATTTATTTAGTTTAAATAATGGGAAATTATTTTACAACAGCTAGGGGATCCCAGTTTTGGCCTCTCTTCCTGAGGTGATCAGATCAAGCCAAGATCATTTCCCACTTCTGCCACAGATGCTGTGTGCTTATAGAGAAATCAGGTGCAGGCTGTTGTGTCTAATATTTGGACGTGTTTCACATGATAGGCAAGATGCACACACATCCCATTTTTACAGGCTGGGCAGGGACTGGCTGGAAAGCAGCCCTGAGGAGAGAGACTTGGGGGTGCTGGGGGAGGAGAAGCTCAACAGGAGCTCTCAGTGTGCACTTGCAGCCCACAAAGCCAATCAGATCCTGGGCTGCATCAGGAGAAGTGTGGCCAGCAGGGCAAGGGAGGTGATCCTCCCCCTCCACTCAGCTCTGCTGAGACCCCACCTGGAGTACTGCCTCCAGTTCTGGAGCCCCTATGACAAGAGGGATCTGGAGGTGCTGGAAGGTGTCCAGAGAAGGGCCAGGAGGATGAGCAGAGGGCTGGAGCTGCTCTCCTATGAGGACAGACTGAGAGAGTTGGGGCTGGTCAGTCTGGAGAAGAGAAGGCTCTGAGGAGACCTAATTGTGGCCTTCCAGTATCTGAAGGGGGCTACAAGAAAGCTGGGGAGGGACTTTTGAGGGTGTCAGGGAGTGATAAGACTGGGGGGAATGGAACAAAATCCAGAAATGGGTCGATTCAGACTGGATGTTAGGAAGAAGTTCTTCCCCATGAGGGTGGTGAGAGACTGGCACAGGTTGCCCAGGGAGGTTGGTGGAAGCCTCATCCCTGGGGGTTTTTAAGGCCAGGCTGGATGTGGCTTTGAGCAACCTGCTGTAGTGTGAGGTGTCCCTGCCCATGGCAGGGGGGTTGGAACTGGCTGATCCTTCAGGTCCCTTCCAACCCTGACAATTCTGTGATTCCAAATATTCTAGGCTATAAAAGACAAAACTGCACAAGATGAGATGTAGGCACAACATTTCTTGGGTTTGCAAGAAACAAAATAAAATAACATTGATAAATAAAATAACAATTCTTTCCAAGAGAAAAAATTATCATCTTCAACAACTGAAAACGTGGTTCAGAAAGGCAGGAATTCTGGGGAAAAACTGTAACAAATCTATCACACAGTGTTTACATGATCATCAGCATGTGCTTTAGGCCAGGGAGGTTCTTGTGCTGTTTATTCATTGTAAATACCTGTGAATATTGTCAGTCCTGTATATTGCACACATACTTGTTGCATTCCATTGTAGATTGTAGTTCCCCTTGTGAAAGCAGCTTCATTTTCTTCCAGCTGGGCTGGGCTGGCAATTTAATTCTGGGGGCAGTTTTCAACCCACAGTCTCATAGAATCACCAAGGTTCGAAGAGACCTCAAAGATCATCGAGTCCAACCTGTCACCACAGACCTCATGACTAAACCATGGCACCAAGTGCCACATCCAATCCCCTCTTGAGCACCTCCAGGGATGGTGACTCCACCACCTTCCTGGGCAGCACATTCCAATGACCAATGACTCTCTCAGTGAAGAACTTTCTCCTCACCTCGAGTCTAAACCTCCTCTGGTGCAGCTTGAGACTGTGTCCCCTTGTTCTGGTGCTGGTTGCCTGGGAGAAGAGACCAACCCCCACCCGGCTACAACCTCCCTTCAGGGAGTTGTAGAGAGCAATGAGGTCACCCCTGAGCCTCCTCTTCTCCAGGCTAAACAACCCCAGCTCCCTCAGCCTCTCCTCACAGGGCTGTGCTCAAGGCCTCTCCCCAGCCTTGTTGCCCTTCTCTGGACACATTCAAGTGTCTCAATGTCCTTCTTAAACTGAGGTGCCCAGAACTGGACACAGGACTCAAGGTGTGGCCTAACCAATGCAGAGTACAGGGGCACAATGACTTCCCTGCTCCTGCTGGCCACACTATTCCTAATGCAGGCCAGGATGCCAATTGGTCCTCCTGGCCACCTGGGCACACTGCTGGCTCATGTTCAGGTGGCTGTCAATCAGCACCCCCAGGTCCCTCTCTGTTTGGCAGCTCTCAGCCACTCCGACCCCAGCCTGTAGCTCTGCATGGGGTTGCCGTAGCCAAAGTGCAGCACTCGGCACTTGGACTTGTTGAATGCCATCCTGTTGGACTCTGCCCATCTGTCCAGTCGGTCGAGGTCCCTCTGCAGAGCCTTTCTACCCTCTAACTGACTAACATCTGCCCCTAACTTGGTGTCATCTGCAAACTTGCTGATGACTGACTCAATGCCCTCATCCAGATCATCAATGAAGATGTTAAAGGGGACGGGGCCCAGCACTGATCCCTGGGGGACTCCACTGGTGACTGGCCGCCACAACGCCCTCTGAGGAGGACCTGCAGGCTGTGCATGCCTGACATGCACTGCAGTAGATGCAGTGGGACCTCAAAATCCTTTACACCCCGCAAATTCAAGAGCTCCAGTAGCCTCTAAACACTGGAAACTAATGACATGAGAGCCTCAGGAAATAGTATTTGAGATGTGCAAGTGCCTCACAGGAGGAACTCATTACTGGCATTACAGTAAATTGCTGCTGAATGAACGCTGGAGGAGCTTCCCACATTTCATAAGCTTGGTCTTGTCTGATTTCAAGGGCTAAGTGAATTTTGGCAGGGTTTGACACTAGAGACTGTGACCATGTGAAAAGCCTTGGATTTCCAGGCTTGCTGCCTCACGCTTGGGGTGACAGCAAGTGCAGGGTTCTACACATTGGCCACAGCAACCCCATGCAGTGCTACAGGCTGGAGTTAGAGTGGCTGGAGAGCAGCCAGGCAGGAAGGGACTTGTGGGTAGTGGTTGATAGTAGGCTGAACATCAGCCAGCAGTGTGCCCAGGTGGCCAAGAAGGCCAATGGCATCCTGGCCGGCATCAGGAACAGTGTGGCCAGCAGGAGCAGGGAGGTCATTCTGCCCTGTACTCAGCACTGTTTAGGCCACACCTTGAGTCCTGTGTCCAGTTCTGGGCCCCTCAATTTAAGAAGGACATTGAGACACTTGACACTTTTTCCTAACATCCAGCCTAAACCTCCCCTGGCACAGCCTGAGACTGTGTCCTCTTGTTCTGGTGCTGGTTGCTGGGAGAAGAGACCAACCCCCACCTGACTACAACCTCCCTTCAGGGAGTTGTAGAGAGCAATGAGGTCTCCCCTGAGCCTCCTCTTCTGCAGGCTAAGCAACCCCAGCTCCCTCAGCCTCTCCTCACAGGGCTGTGCTCCAGACCCCTCCCCAGCTTTGTTGCCCTTCTCTGGACACCTTCCAGCAACTCAACATCTTTCCTAAACTGAGGTGCCCAGAACTGGACACTGAAGAACTTCTTCCTCAGATCCAGTCTAAACCTACTTCAAACCATCCCTCCTTGTCCTATCTCTAGACACCCTCATGAAAAGTCCCTCTCCAGTATTCCTGTAAGGCATTGGAAGGCAGCTATACGATTCCCTCAGAGTCTTCTCTTCTCTAATCTGAACAACCCCAGCTCCCTCTGCCTATCCTCATAGCAGAGATGTTCCAGCCCTTGGATCATCTTTGTGGTCCTTATAGGTTGTTCCAGAGGGAATATCAAACCCAGCTGTACCCTTTCTAATGGATGGCTGACTGATGAAGAAAAACCCAAACCATGAGCACACTACTGTGAACACTGAGCTTGTGCTGATCTGTTCAGACAGATAGGGCCGTGCCATTTGGTGTGGTTGCAGCACTGATGAAAAACAAGGGAGTTTTGCTTGTTGCTGTAAAGAGCAGAGGTGTCCATATGTGGTCTTGTGCTGCTTGACTGCCTGTTAAAAGTATTTGTAGCAGAGAAATGAACTGTAAAAAGAACCCAAATGTTGCCTCAGTGAAATTTCAAGTGGTGTTGGGAAAACAGTGGAAAACATATTAAAGAGATTTTCCCAGCCCAGCACAATCTGTGCTGACATACCTGGGGTGGAAGTTGTGTGAAACTGCTCCTAAACTGGCACAATACCATCCTGAAACTTTCCCTGTTGCTGTGCTGCTATGTAGAATGATAGAATCACAGAATTGTTAGGGTTGGAAGGCACCTCAAGGATCAGCCAGTTCCAACCCCCTGCCATGGGCAGGGACACCTCACACTACAGCAGGTTGCTCAGAGTCACATCCAGCCTGGCTGCAAAAACCTTCAGGGATGAGGCTTCCACCACCTCCTTGGGCAACCTGTGCCAGTGTCTCACCACCCTCATGGAGAAACTCTTCCTAACATCCAAGCTGAATCGACCCATTTCTGGATTTTGTTCCATTCCCCCCAGTCCTATCATTCCCTGACACCCTCAAAAGTCCCTCCTCAGCATTCTTGTAGCCCCCTTCAGATACTGGAAGGCCACAATTAGGTCTCCTTGGAGCCTTCTCTTCTCCAGACTGAACAGCCCCAACTCTTCCTCAGTCTGTCCTCACAGGAGAGCAGCTCCAGCCCTCTGCTCATCCTCATGGCCCTTCTCTGGACACCCTCCAGCACCTCCAGGCCCTTCCTGTACTAGGGGCCCCAGAACTGGATGCACTACTCCAGGTGGGGTCTCACGAGAGCGGAGTAGAGGGGGAGAATCACCTCCCTGGCCCTGCTGGCTCTGCTTCTCTTGATGGGATGACCAGGAGGAGATTGGCTGTGCTGCAAGTGCACACTGCTGGCTCCTGTTGAGCTTCTCATCCACCAGCACCCCCAGGTCCTTTTCTTCAGGGCTGCTCTCAAGCCAGTCCCTGTCCAGCCTATATCAGTGCTTGGGATTGCCCTGACCCAGATGCAGGACCTTGCACTTGGTCTTGTTGAGCCTCATGAAGTTGTCATGGGCTCACCTCTCCAGCCTGTCCAGGTCCCTCTGGATGGATCCCTTCCTTCCAGCTGTCTGCTGCACCACACAGCTTGGTGTCATCAGCAAACTTGCTGAGGGTGCACTCAATGCCAGTGTCCATGTTGCCAACAAAGATGTTAAACAAGACAGGTCCCAGGACTGATCCCTGAGGGATCCACTTGTCACTGGCCTCCATTGGGACATGGAACCATTGACAGCCACCCTTTGGGTGCAGCCATCAAGCCAGTTCTTTAAGCACTTAAAGGTCCATCCATGGAACCCACACTGCACCAGGTTGGAGACCAGAGTGAGGCAGCAAGGTTCATGCTAATGCAACCTCAGCTCTTCCTCCTGGGATGGGCTGTAAGCATTTGGAGTTGTCTGCTGGTATCCAGGGAGGAAGTTCACTCTTGGAGAACCTTTTTATTATTGCTAAAATGTGTTGTTTTGATCTGAAAAGCACAGATTGTCCCACCAAACAGAATGACAGTTATGGAAGGATTTCATTGTGTCAGGCACTGCTGTGCTTGATTTGATGAACTATTGACGGGTTTGTTCTTGCTGCATGGAGGCAAAGCAAACCATCAGCTGCAGTTCTGCATTAGGAAAGGTTCATGGAAAATAGAAGTTATTTAAATCCCCTTCTTTCACCACCCCCTCCCCTTTCCCTCCATATCTGACCCTTTTCCACCCCATTTCCCCCCTTTTTCCCCTCAAATCCCACAGCACCTGGGCTCTGTTGGAGTCTCCTCCCACCCCAGGTGAGGCTGTTTTGCCCTCCCCACCCACTCCCCTATTTAATCGCCTCCAGGAGGGGCAGCAGCCCTAAGCTGAGCCCATCTGGGCTGAGGATCCTCCTCTCATCACAGGTGAGTGCCCCTGGTGCACACTGGGTGGTGGTGGTGACAACAAAGGCCGGGGGGCCTGCTGGCCCCCCGGTTAGCTAGGGACATTGTTGATGACCTCTCCAATATCATCCACTGGTGCTGGCTGGGTCCACTTATTGGGTATCAGCTCCTCTGTGTGGTGTCTTGACTGGTGAAGGCCTTGCCCCTGGCTCTGGGATGGGTGCAAAAACGGTGGTGCTGGAGCAGGAGCTTCCACCACTCCCTGGGCAACCTGTGCCAGTGTCTCACCACCCTAATGGTGAAGAACTTCTTCCTCACATCCAATCTGAATCTACCCATTTCCAGTTTTTCTCCATTCCCCCCAGTCCTAGCACTCCCTGACACCCTAAAAAGTCCCTCCCCAGCTTCCTGTAGCCCCCTTCAGGTACTGGAGGACCACAAGAAGGTCTTCTCAGAGCCTTCTTTTCTCTAGAGAAGAATGAGCAAAGCCCTAAACAGCCAGGAAATGCTTTTGTTTGTCCAAAATAAGATCTTTTATGGAGGAAAGAGGAGGAACAGAGTCAAATGGGATTGCTTCCAGGTTTAAACCTATCAATGAAGTAGGCCTCAGTGTTAGGCTCTGGCTGATGTGCTGAACTGACTTCAGTGGGGTTTATGACATCAGAGTGCAAGTTTTAGTCCTCTAGACTCAGCACTGGTTAGGCCACACCTTGACTACTCTCTCCAGTTTGAGCCCCTTTAAATTAAGAAGGTCATTGAGACTCTTGAAAGTGTCCAGAGAAGGACAATGAGGCTGGGGAGGGGTCTGGAGCACAGCCCTGTGAGGAGAGGCTGAGGGAGCTGGGGGTGGTTTAGTCTGAAGAACAGGAGGCTCAGGGGAGACCTTATAGTTTCATAGTTTTCATAGTTTCATTTAGGGTTGGAAGGGACCACAAGGATCATCTAGTTCCAACCCCCCTGCCATGGGCAGGGACACCCCACACTAGATCAGGCTGGCCAGAGCCTCATCCAGCCTGGGCTTAAACACCTCCAGGGACGGGGCCTTGACCACCTCCCTGGACAACCCATTCCAGGGTCTCACCACTCTCATGGTGAAGAACTTCCTCCTCACATCTAGCCTGAATCTCCCCACCTCCAGCTTCATTCCATTCCCCCTAGTCCTATCACTACCTGAGATCCTGAGAAGTCCCTCCCCAGCCTTCTTGTGGCCCCCTTCAAATACTGGAAGGCCACCATTAGGTCACCTCCGAGCCTTCTCTTCTCCAGACTGAACAGCCTCAACTCCTTCAGTCTGCCCTCATAGCAGAGCAGCTCCAGCCCTCTGATCATCCTCGTGGCCCTTCTCTGGACACCTTCCAGCACCTCCACATCCCTCTTGTAATAGGGGCTCCAGAACTGGACACAGTACTCCAGGTGGGGTCTCACCAGGGCTGAGTAGAGGGGGAGGATCACCTCCCTCGACCTGCTAGCCACACTTCTCCTGATGCAGCCCAGGATCTGATTGGCTTTGCGGGCTGCAAGTGCACACTGAGAGCTCATGTTGAGCTTTTTGTCCACCAGCACCCCCAAGTCTCTCTCCTCAGGGCTATCCTCCAGCCAGTCACTGCCCAGCCTGGATTTGTGCCTGGGATTGCCTCGACCCAGATGCAGGACCCTGCACTTGCTCTTATTGAACTTCATGAGGTTGGCTTGTGCCCACCTCTCCAGCCTGTCAAGGTCCCTCTGGATGGCCTCCCTTCCCTCCAGCCTGTCTGCTGCACCACACAGCTTGGTGTCATCAGCAAACTTGCTGAGGGTGCACTCAATGCCACTGTCCATGGCACTGACAAAGATGTTGAACAAGACAGGTCCCAGGACTGATCCCTGAGGGACTCTGCTTGTCACTGGCCTCCCCTGGGACATGGAGCCATTGACAGCCACTCTTTGGGTACGGCTCTCTACAACTCCCTGAAGGGAGGTTGTAGCCAGGTGGGGGTTGGTCTCTTCTCCCAGGCAACCAGCACCAGAACAAGAGGACACAGTCTCAAGCTGTGCCAGGGGAGGTTTAGTTTTGAGGTGAGGAGAAAGTTCTTCCCAGAGAGAGTTGTTAGCCATTGGAATGTGCTGCCCAGGGAGGTGGTGGAGTCCCCATCCCTGGAGGTGTTCAAGAGGGGATTGGATGTGGCACTTGGTGCCATGGTTTAGTAGTCATGAGGTGTTGGGTGACAGGTTGGCCTTGATGATCTCTGAGGTCTTTTCCAACCTGGTTGATTTTATGGTTCTAGAGGTTGAGTTGTCCACTCTTCACTGTTGGGATCTGAGAAAGTGTCAGGCAGGTGTTGAGTGGTTCAAAAGAAGGCATTTTGAGGTTGTCCTTTGGGCAGAATCAGTAATCTTGTCAAAGCTACAGCAGCAGCAGTTGAGATACAGATTCAGCCTTTGGTAGGTTCCCGTTGGCTGCCTGCAGTGTTTCTCAGGTTGGGGGCAGCCACTTGTTCTGATTAAAAACACAAGCAGGAGCTACATCTTTTTCTCCACCCCAACATCTGTTTCCTACCTAATCCGCTCTTTGCTAACAATCCACTTGGAGTCACATAAGATCTATTTCTGTTTGGCAGTGGAAGTTTTTAAGGCCAGGCTGGATGTGGCTCTGAGCAACCTGATCCAGTGTGAGGTGTTCCTGCCCATGGCAGAGGGGTTGCAACTGGATGATCCTTCAGGTCCCTTCCCACCATAACAATTCTGTGACTTTATGAAAAGCTCAAAGAGCAACACAGCTAATTGTTGAGAAGGAAATTCAGGCACACATCCATATTAAGAAAGGCCATGTGATTACCAAAGAGCCTTGGTTGCTTTGGAATAATCAGCTTGTGTGATGGAGTAGCTGAGGAAATGAATTGAACAAGAGGAGGCTCAGGGGAGACCTTGCTCTCTACAACTACCTGAAGGGAGGTTGTAGCCAGGTGGGGGTTGGTCTCTTCTCCCAGGCACCCAGCACCAGAACAAGAGGACACAGTCTCAAGCTGCACCAGGGGAGGTTTAGGCTGGAGGTGAGGAGAAAGCTCTTCCCAGAAAGAGTAATTGGCCATTGGGATGTGCTGCCCAGGGAGGTGGTGGAGTCACTGTCCCTGGAGGTGTTCAAGAGGGGATTGGATGTGGCAGTTGGTGCCATGGTTTAGTAGGTGCTGGGTGATAGGTTGGACTTGGTGAATCTTTGAGGTCTTTTCCAACTGTATTGATTCTATGATTCTGTGAAATGGACCTATGAAGAAATGGGAAAGCTTTCCATGCTCCCATAAATATTTGCATTGTTTGGTTTTGCTTTGTTTTGTATTGGTTTTGTTTTGTTCACAGGCTGTCAGGGTTTGGAAGGGACCCAAAGAGATCCTGAAGTCCAACCTCCTGCCAGAGCAGGACCATGCAATCCAGCTCAGGTCACTGAGGAACCCATCCAGATGGGCCTTGAAAGTCTCCAGAGAAGGTGACTCCACAACCTCTCTGGGCAGCCTGTTCCAGTGGCTGTGAGCCTTACAGTAAAGGAGTTCTCCCTCGTGTTGAGGTGGAGCCTCCTGTGCTGCAGCTTACATCCATTGCTCCTTGTCCTGTCACAGGGTGCAAGTGAGCAGAGCCTGTCCCTTCCTTCCTGACCCCCAGCCCTCAGATATGTTGAGAAGAAAAGATTTTCAGCTGAACAGTTCTTCCCCAAAACTCTGCAGTGTTCTGGAAGCACAGTTACTGTCAGGTTTACTCAGGTGAATCTGCTAACAAAACAAACATTTGGTGGGGTTTTTCCCCCCTCATATTTCCAGGGATGGACTAGTTTGTGCTGGAATTCTACTCTGGAGTTCATCTGAGCTGTCTTTAGTTCCCTTCCTCAGACAACTTACCACCTTTGTGGTTTTAGGGTATGCTCATAAGTGCAAGTCCATGTTAACATAGAGATCATAATATCAGTCAGGGTTGGAAGGGACCTCAAGGACTGTCCAGTTCCAACCCCCCTGCCATGGGCAGGGACACCCCACACTAGATCAGGCTGGCCAGAGCCTCAGCCAGCCTGGACTTAAACACCTCCAGGGACAGGGCCTCAACCACCTCCCTGCACAACCCACTCCAGGGCTTCACCACTCTCATCTGTTTGCCATATCCTCTGTGCCTCAGACTTTACCATCTTGGATGCAGCACCAGGCTAATGCCTCCTGGTTTAGGCAACACACTGGAGCTTTGTCTCACACTTAGCTCTCAAAGTTTCTTTGCTTAATGTCATAACCAATGAAATGGTTCAGTTCTCCATGGGACAGCAACGTGCCCTTGGGTGGCAGTCTGTTTGACCAGGGGAATTTGTGTTGCTTGCTAATTGTAAATATCTGTCATACTGTAAATCCTGTGTATTTGACATATATCCATTGCATTCCACTGTAGAGTGTAGTTTTTGCTTGTAAATAAAGCTTCCATTGCTTCTAACTGAATTAGTCTGGAAAAAGTTAATATTGGGGGGAGGAATGGGGGACTTCAACCCACCACACCTTGAGGCCAAGAGAGCCAATGGGATCCTAGGCTGCATCAAGAAAAGTGTGGGCAGGAGGGATAGGAAGATTCTTCTCCCCCTCTGCTCTGCCCTGCTCAGACCCCACCTGCAACACTGCCTAGTTTTGGGCTCCCCTGTTTGAGAGAGACAGAGACCAGCTGGAGAGAGTCCAATGATGAGTCACAAGGAGGATTAGGGGACTTGAGCATCTCCCTTGTGAAGAGAGACTGAGAGCCCTAGGGCTGTTTAGCCTGGAGAAGAGAAGGCTGAGAGGGGATCTGATCAATGTCTATCAATAGCTGAGGGGTGGGTGTCAAGGGGAGGGGTCCAAGCTCTTTTGGGTGGTGCACAGCAATAAGACAAGAAACAATAAGTTCAAACTTGAACATAGAAGATTTCACCCCAGAGAAACTTCTTTCCAGTGAGGGTGACAGAGCCCTGGAGCAGGCTGCCCAGAGAGGTTGTGGAGTCTCCTTCTCTGGAGACTTTCCAGACCTGCCTGGATGCAATCCTGTGCAGAGTGCCCTGGGTGATCCTCCTTTGGTAGGCTGGGCTGGACTCGGTGACCTCTGGAGGTCCCTTCCCACCTCTAATATACTGTGGCACTGCAATCCTGTGAAATGAGGAGAGTAGCAATTGCCTGACCATGGAAGAAAGGAAGGGCTTATTGAGAGCTGAATGAGTGCCTGTTTGAGCAGCCCATCTGGTTGGGACAAACACAACAGTTCATGGAGCCAGTCAATGCCTATGCTTGCAAGGTGCTGGAAAATGTGGTATGAAGCACATTCATTTCATTAGGCTGGTACTGAACTGCTGCACTGTGTGCACTGTTATGGAGACTGTGGTGTGGATAGCGCTATCTTTGCAGTGACACAAACTGATATCCTAATCACTTATGCTCTGAGAGATCAATTACACTTTCCTCAAGTGTTGTAGGCCCATTAACCTTAGCTTACCGCTCAAATTCAACGTGGTTAATTATGGCCTAAGTATCTAAGCTTTCATCTTGCAATGGCAATTAGATATGGGAATCTGCTAAACCTTTGTAGCCTGAAGTGATGCACAGCAGTGTGGCATGCTGCTAAACAGCTGCCATGGTCTGCTCTGGAAGTGGCTGTGCCTGCCACAGTGGGAGATGCTGAAATGTATCTTTATAAAGACAAATACTTCTAAAGATACTCAGTGGCTGTGGTAGTGAACAGGCTTACAAACCAACCCACAAACAGGGGCTGAACACTCTATGGTGCTTCAGAGTAGAATACAATAGAATTAACCAGGTTGGAAAAGACCTTTGAAATCATCAAGTCCAACCTATCACCCAACACCGTCTCATCAACTAAACCATGGCACCAAGTGCCTCAGCCAGTCTCTTCCTAAACACCTCCAGTGATGGTGACTCCACCACCTCCCTGGGCAGCACATTCCAATGGCCAATCTCTCTTGCTGGGAAGAACTTCTTCCTCACCTCCAGCCTAAACCTCCCCTGGCACAACCTGAGACTGTGTCTTCTTGTTCTGGTGCTGGTTGCCTGGGAGAAGAGACCAAACCCCACCTGCCTACAACCTCCCTTCAGGGAGTTGTAGAGAGCAATGAGGTCTCCCCTGAGCCTCCTCTTCTGCAGGCTAAGCAACCCCAGCTCCCTCAGCCTCTCCTCACAGGGCTGTGCTCCAAACCCCTCCCCAGCTTTGTTGCCCTTCTCTGGACACCTTCCAGTAACTCAACATCTTTCCTAAACTGAGGAGCCCAGAACTGGACACAGGACTCAAGGTGTGGCCTAACCAGTGCTGAGTCCAGGGGCAGAATGACCTCCCTGCTCCTGCTGGCCACACTGTTCCTGATCCAGGACAGGATGCCATTGGCCACCTTGGCCACCTGGGCACACTGCTGGTCAAGTAGCAGAAACATGAACAATCGTTCTGTAGATCCTTTAGGAGTGACATGAGCACTGGAGCCCTCAAGCTCTGGAGCCTTCACCAGTTTTGGAAGTCTCCAGAGAAGGAGACTCCACAGCCTCTCTGGGCAGCCTGTTCCAGGGCTCTGGCACCCTCACTGTAAAGAAGTTTTTCTACATGGTCAGGTGAAACTTTCTGTGTTCAAGTTGGTATCCATTGTTCCTTGTCCTATTACTGTTCACCACCAAAAAGAGCTTGGCTCCCTTCACTTGACACCCACCCCTCAGCTATTGATAAACACTGATCAGATCCCCTCTCAGCCTTCTCTTCTCCAGACTAAACAGCCCCAGGGCTCTCAGTCTCTCTTCACAAGGGAGATGCTCAAGTCCCCTAATCCTCCTTGTGACTCACCATTGGACTCTCTCCAGCAGGTCTCTGTCTCTCTTGAACTGGGGAGCCCGAAACTGGTCAGAGTATTGCAGGTGTGGTCTCAGCAGGGCAGAGTAGAAGGGGAGAAGAACCTCCCCAGCCCTGCTGCCCACACTTTTCTTGCTGCACCCCAGGATCCCATTGGCTCTCTTGGCCACAAGGGCTCATTGCTGTCCCATGCAGAACTTGCTGTCCACCAGGTCTCCAAGCTCTTTGTCCTTGGAGCTGCTTTCCAGCAGGGCAGCCCCTAACCTGCACTGCTGCCTGATTTCAGTGAATGCTGTAGTTTCTCTTTAGCATTATATCTACCATGTCAATAAGGGCCAAGTGCTTGCTGTCTCTAGACTTCTTCAGTTGCTTGTTTCTTAGTTACTTGAATCAGTGTGCTGAGATTGCTGAGAGCCCCAAAACAGGAGATATCTGCCACAGATAATCTGCCAAGTGTTTTTGTTCCTCCTTCTGCTACCCCCCCTTCTCTTTTTGTGCTGCTTCATAGTAAGATGCAGATGATGGAAAAAGTGAACTGGCTCATCTTGGCAGCAGGCAGTACTGCATTGCCATCTGCTGCAACACAAAAGCTGTTCCAGCATGGCTGTGGATGGCTTAGCAAGTTGGAGGACGAGCTGTTACCAAAATGACTTCCAGAATCACAGAGTCATAGAATTGTTTTGGTTGGGAAAGACCATTGAGTTGAACCGTCGACCCAACGCCACCATGGCCACTAAACCGTGTCTTGCAGTGCCACTGCTGCATGGGTTTGGAACATTTCTAAGGATGGTGACTCCACAGCCTCCCTGGGCAGCCTGTTCCAATGCCTCACCACCCTTTTGGTAAATGATTTTCCCACAATATCCAATTCAATCCTCTCCTGCTGCAACTTAAGGCCATTTCCTCTTCTGTCACTTGACACCACAAAGAAGAGACCAACCCCACCTCACTACAACCTCCTTTTAGGTAGCTCTAGAGACCAATGAGCTTCTGAGCAACCTCACTACAACCTCCTTTTAGGTAGCTCTAGAGACCAATGAGCTTCTGAGCAACCTGGTCTAGTGTGAGGGGGCCCTGCTAATGGTAGGAGGGGGTGGAAATAGATGATCCTTGAGGTGCCTTCCGACCCTAACAATTCTATGATTCTATGATTTCCCTCAGCTTCCTCTTCTCCAAACTAAACAATCCCAGTTCCCTCAGTGGCTTCTGTTCTCCAGGCTCTTCATCAGCCTTCACAGAACCACAGAAAAAATAGATTCACAGAATTATTGAGGCTGGAACAGACCTCTGAGATCATCAAGTCCAGCCTGTGACCTAGCACCACCACATCGACCAGACCATGGCACTAAGTGCCACATCCAATCTTGCCTTCAACACCTGTAGGGTTGGCAACTCCACCACCTCCCTGGGCAGTCCATTCCAGTGTCTTATTCCCCTTTCCATCAGGAAGTGCTTCCTAACATCCAACCTAAATCTCCCCAAGCACAGCTTCAGGCCATGCCCTCTTGTCCTGTCACAAGTTACCTGGGAAAAGAGCCTGACCCACACCTGACTACAACTTCCCTGAAGGTAGCTGTAGAGAGTGATGAGGTCCCCCCTGAGTCTTCTCCAGGCTGAACACTCCCAGCTCCCTCAGCCTCTCCTCATCACTTTCCCTCCAGCCCCTTCCTCAGTCTCATTGCTCTCCTCTGGACCTGCTCCAGCACCTCAAGATCTCTCCTGCAGTGAAGAGTCCAGAGCTGCACACCGTGCTCCAGGTGAGACCTCACCAGTGCCCAGCACAGGGCAGAATTCCATCCCTAGTCCTGCTGACCACACTATTCCTGATCCAAACCAAGATGCCATTGGCCTTCTGTGCCCCTGGGCACACTGCTGGCTCACATTCAGCCGTTGTCACCCAGCACTGCCAGGTCCCTCTCTGCCAGGCTGCTCTCCAGCCACTCATTCCCCAGACTGTAGCACTGCATGGGGTTGTTGTGGCCAAAGTGTAGGACCCTGCCCTTTGCCTTGTTAAACCTCATACTGCTGCCCTGCTCTGGACATACTCCAACAACTCAGTGTCCTTGTAGTGAGGGGCCCAGATCTGAACACAATATTTGAGGTGCTGCCTCACCATTGCTGCATGCAGGGCCATTTCCACTTCTCTACTGCTACTGGAAACAGGGGGGTGGTGGAGTCACCATCACTGGAGGTGTTTAGGAAGAGACTGGATGGGGTGCTTGGTGCCATGGTTTAGTTGATGAGATGGTGTTGGGTGATAGGTTGGACTCAATGATCTCAAAGGTCTTTTCCAACCTGGTCTGGTTTGCTGTGGTCTATTCTATTCTATTCTATTCTATTCTATTCTATTCTATTCTATTCTATTCTATTCTATTCTATTCTATTCTTTCTATTCTATTCTATTCTAAAGGAGGCCTGCAGAGGGACTGCTGGCTTTAGATCATAATTTCTTGGCGAATAACCAGAGGAAGGCCAATCACATCCTGAGCTACATCAAAAGCTGTGTTGCCAGCAGATCCAGAGAGCTGATTCTGCCACTCTGCTCTGGTGAGACCTCACCTGGAGTGCTGCGTCCAGGTCTGGAGCCCTCAGTATAGGAAGGGCATGGAGCTGATGGAGAGAGTCCAGAGGAGGGCCATGAAAATGATCAGGGGGTTGGAGCAGCTCTGCTATGAGGACAGGCTGAGGGAGCTGGGGGTGTTCAGCCTGGAGAGAAGGAGGATCCAGAGAGACCTAATAGCAACCTGCCAGTACCTGAATGGTGTACAAGAAGGATGGGGAGAGACTGTTTACAAAGGCCTGCAGTGACAGGACAAGGAGCAATGGCTTCAAACTAGAGAAGGGCAGATTTAGATTGGATGTTAGAAACAAGTTCTTTACCATGAGAGTGGTGGAACACTGGAACAAGTTGCCCAGGAAGGTGGTTGAGGCTCCTTCCCTGGAGATATTCAAGGTGAGGCTCCATGAGGCCCCAGGCAGCTTGATCTAGCTGGAGATGTCCCTGCTGAGTGTGGAGAGGTTGGACTGGATGACCTTTGGAGGTCCTTTCCATCCAGGATCATTCTGTGATTCTAAATGCAATATGCCTGATGGCACGGGAGATGCCTTTGCTTAATAATTGCTTTAAGAACACCTCTACAGGCAGGGGAGGAAGATTTCCTCTCAGCAGGGACAGAGTGCTGGGAGTTTCTGCCACAGCTGGAGAGCTATCCAGTAACAAAAGAGAACACCACAGTAGGGAAAGTAGCAAAGAATAAAGATCTGGGAAAGTGTTGTTTCCTTTCCTTAAGTGATCATAGTTGGATAGAGCTAGAGGTCAAGCTGCAACAGGAACAAATGGTGCTCTGAGCTGCCCTCCAGCTTTCCAGCTGTGTTGCTGAGTGTCAGGATGAATGTTCTTTTATTCTTCTACTGGCATAGGACCAGGGACAACTGCCTCAGATATGGCATGGACATGCAGTAAACTCTTTTCCCAGAGACACTGCAGTCTGCATAGACAATATTAGATGAAAGATGGGAAGGGAAAGAAAAGTGTCTGGACCAAGTTGCTGAGGGCTAGAAGTGGGAACCAGGGGTTTAGGACTACCATCAAGCAGCTACAATTTTATCCAGGCTGGATGTGGCTGTGAGCTACCTGCTGTAGTGTGAAGTGTCCCTGCCCATGGCAGGGGGGTTGGAACTGGCTGATCCTTGAGGTCCCTTCCAACCCTGACAATTCTATGATTCTATCTAGATTTCAGCATCGAGCACTTCATGCTGTCAGACACTTTGCCATTGCTCCATCTTTTCAAGGACCACCCTTTGTCCTTAGCAGAAGAGCAGAGACTCTGAGACCATGCCTTTCTTCCCCCACTTTGAGATTATTTTTTTCTGGGGATCAAAAAAAGAAAAGAAAAAAAATGATTAAAAAATTCAAAGCTTTTTCTGCCCAGAGTTGGTTTCTGATATTCTTCCACTACCAATTTTTCCTCTGCATCTCCCAAAGGGTTTGAATATCTCTGAGACCATGGACTTCTTCACCCACTCTGGGATTTATTTTTTTTTTGAGATCAAAAAAAAAGAAAAAAAAGAGGAAGTAAAAGATTGTGAATAAAGTAGAATAGAGTAGAATAGAATAGAATAGAATAGAATAGAATAGAATAGAATAGAATAGAATAGACCAGACCAGTTTGGAAGAGACCTTCAAGATCATCACATCCAACCGATCTACTTTGGGCTGCATGAAAAGCTCCACATACAAAGTAAAAACATAGACTAGACTAGACTAGACTAGACTAGATGTGGTGGGATGGAAGGTAAGGCCGAGAAGCCTCCTCCCTTCCCCCTTTGTAAAGTAAAAGGGAAAAAAAATTGAAGGGAAAGGAAAAAAAAACTCGCAAGCTGAATTAGCAAAGCAGTGGAGCTATATTTACAAAGCGATGTAGGGTTTGCAGGGGATTATTTACAAATTTACAATATCTACAATATATACAAAGATATACAACAGAGTAACACAGAAATGAGAGTGCCCCCCTCGGCAGAGAGGGGTCCCCCACCTCCGCTCTCCCCTCTCTCCCCCCCTTTCCCCAGAATGGGATAGAAAGAGAAAGAGAAGAGAGGAAAAAAAAGTTAGAAGCAGTTTGTGTTAATTGGAAGGGAGTTAGTATACAGGCCTGTTATCTGGTTTTCGAGGCCGAGGCCTTGGCAGAAAGCCCAGGACAGAAAGCTGTTGCCTGAAGAAGAGGCGGAAGCAAGACTGACTGAGAAGTGCTGGAAATGTCCACTTCACTCCCACTTCATAAGGTGCTTCCTCCCACTCGTCCAATGAAATTAGTTTAGACTATTCCTTCCGTTTACCAATTTCCGTCCACCATATTCCCTTTCTTAAGGGGGCAACGTCAACCGGCCACAATCCACCCCTTCTAAACAATTTCATTGGCTGTTCATACTGTCCATCCAATCCAAAACGATATTTACAGTTCGTGAGTAAAGTTCATAGTCCATTCCGGCTATGCTCAGATGAAGATGATTCAAAAGTCCAAGAAAATCAGAAAATGAGAAAAATGGAAAACAGTTCATTTCTTCACCGATGAAGCGAAGAAAAGGGAAACAGGGAAATCTCAGGGTCTCTTAGTTGACTCAGGGCTCTCAGGGATCTCGGGGTTCGTGCACCGTAGATGTCTTCGTTGATTCTTCCTTTGGACGCGATGTAGCTGTACAACAGTTCAAAGTTAACCTCTTTCAGCTAAAGTTAAATTTCTTTGTGGAATACACTGAATTTCACCATTCTCTTGCATTACCCAATAAGTGTGACCCGGACCTTCAGCTGAAACCACCCCTCGGACAGGCTTAGCCTCTCCTGAGGGTGAAAATACCCAAACAGTTTTACCTAACAGATTCTTTTCTCTAACAACAGGAACTCTATCACCTTCTACTTTCCGTAGCAGATCTGAATGTGCAGGTCCAGCTCGGTTCACTGAACCTCTACTATTTACCAGCCAGGTTGCTTGTGCTAAATGTTTTTCCCAGTTTTTCAAAGATCCACCTCCCATGGCTTTGAGAGTGGTCTTCAACAAACCGTTGTAGCGTTCAATCTTCCCTGAAGCTGGTGCATAGTAGGGAATGTGGAATATCCACTCAATACCGTGCTCTTTTGCCCAGTTCTTTACAAGGTTGTTCTTGAAATGAGTTCCGTTGTCTGACTCGATCCTCTCCGGAGTTCCATGTCTCCACAGGATCTGTCTCTCCAGACCAAGAATGGTGTTGCGTGCAGTTGCATGTGGAACTGGATAAGTTTCCAACCACCCAGTGTTTGCCTCTACCATAGTAAGCACGTATTGCTTACCAGAACGAGAACGTGGTAGAGTGATGTAGTCAATCTGCCAAGCTTCACCATACTTGTACTTGGACCATCTGTCACCATACCACAAGGGCTTAAGTCGTTTTGCCTGCTTAATAGCAGCACAAATGTCACAGTCATGGATGACTTGTGTGATAGCATCCATGGAAATGTCTATGGATCTGTCACGAGCCCATTGGTATGTTGCATCTCTGCCTTGATGTCCTGATGAATCGTGAGCCCACCGAGCTAAGAATATCTCACCTCGGTGTTTCCAGTCGAGATCAAGATTAGAGTCCATGTCTGCTTGAGAAACTCTTGCAGCTAGATCTGCCTGATGGTTGTGTTGTTGTTCCTCAGTAGCTTTGCTCTTAGGAATGTGAGCATCGATGTGTCTCACTTTCACTGGAATTCTCTCGATTCGATCAGCAATGTCCTGCCACAGGTTGGCTGCCCAAATGGGTTTTCCTTTTCTCTGCCAACCACTCTTTTTCCAGTTCTTTAGCCAACCCCATAGAGCATTGGCTACCATCCATGAGTCGGTGTAGAGATAAAGCTTTGGCCATCTCTCACGTTCAGCCACGTCGAGAGCTAGCTGGACAGCTTTTACCTCTGCGAATTGACTGGATTCTCCTTCTCCATCTTTCGCCTCTGCAACTCGGCGTGTTGGACTCCACACTGCAGACTTCCACCTTCGCTTGTTTCCAACAAGACGACAGGAACCGTCTGTGAACAAAGCATATTTCTTTTCATCATCAGAAAGGTCATTGTAAGGAGGAGCTTCCTCAGCACGAGTCACTTTCTCCTCTGGAGGTTTAGCACAGTTGATACCTTCAGGCCAACTTGAGATCACCTCCACTAGACCAGGTCTTTCAAGATTTCCCATTCGAGCTCTCTGTGTTATCAGAGCCATCCACTTAGACCAGGTTGAGTCTGTGGCATGATGTGGTGTGGAGCCTTTGCCTTTGAACATCCAATTCAAAACTGGTAATCTGGGAGCTAGAAGAAGTTGTGATTCAGTTCCAATCACTTCAGAAGATGCTTTTACTCCTTCATAGGCAGCTAAAATTTCTTTCTCTGTTGGAGTATAATTAGCCTCTGAACCTCTGTAACCTCGACTCCAGAAACCAAGAGGTCGTCCACGTGTCTCACCTGGAGCTTTTTGCCACAAGCACCAGGTTGGACCATTGTCACTTGCAGCCGTGTACAAAATGTTCTTAATGTCTGGACCATCTCGGACAGGTCCCAGACCCATTGCTTGAATCACTTCTTGCTTTATCTGGTCAAAGGCTGCTTGTTGTTCGGGTCCCCAGTGGAAATGGTTTCTCTTTCGAGTTACATCATACAGAGGTTTCACAATCTGACTGTATCCAGGAATGTGCAGTCTCCAAAATCCCACTATCCCCAAGAAACGTAGGGTCTCTTGCTTGTTGGTGGGACTTGCCATGGTAGAGACTCTATTTACCACATCCACTGGAATGTGTCGGCGTCCATCCTGCCACCGCACTCCCAGAAACTGAATCTCTGTGGTAGGTCCTTTCACTTTGTCTCGCTTGATGGCAAAACCTGCATTCAGAAGAATGTCAATGATTTTGTTACCTTTCTTGAAAACTTCCTCAGCAGTTTTACCCCAGACGATGATATCATCGATGAACTGGATGTGTTCTGGAGCACCGCCTTTCTCCAGAGCATCGTGGATCACTGCATGACAGATGCTTGAGCTGTGGATCCAGCCCATTGGCAGCCTGTTGAAAGTGTACTGGATTCCTCTCCAGGTGAAAGCAAACTGAGGCCTGCATTCCTCTGCTATGGGAATAGAGAAAAATGCATTAGCAATGTCTATGGTAGCATACCATTTGGCCTCTTTGGATTCCAGCTCATACTGTAGTTCCATCATGTCTGGTACTGCTGCACTCATAGGTGGTGTCACTTCATTTAGGGCTCGGTAGTCAACCGTCAGACGCCAGTCTCCATTCTGCTTCCGCACAGGCCACACTGGACTGTTGAAAGGTGAATGAGTTTTGCTGATGACTTTCTGACTCTCCAACTGACGAATCAGATTCTGAATGGGCAACAAAGAGTCACGGTTGGTTCTGTATTGTCTGTGATGCACAGTCTGAGAAGCAACCGGCAATTTAATGTCCTGTATCTTATGTTGTCCCACAACTGCAGATTCATCAGAAAGTTCAGGTCTGGCAGATAGCTTCAACTTTTGTCCATCAATTTCTATTGAAGCTACTCCAAAAGCCCATTTGTAACCTCTAGGGTCTTTGAAACGCCCTTCTCTCAAAAAATCAATTCCCAAAATACAAGGTGCGTCAGGTCCGGTCACAACTGTATGCTTCCTCCATTGTTTACCAGTTAAACTTATATTAACCTCTACCTTACTTAACTCTTGAGATCCACCAGTGACTCCCAGAATAGTTATAGACTCTGATCCCTGATAATTTGATGGTATTATGGTGCACTGAGCTCCTGTGTCAACCAAGGCCCTGTACTTCCGAAATTGTGAAGTGCCAGGCCACTGGATGTACACATCCCAATAGATTCTATTATCTCTGTTATCCCTCTCCTCCCCCTGGCGGGAGGCAGGGCACCCCTAGTTATGGGGAACATGCGCACATGTGCATTGCACATATTGTGCAGGGTTATAACTTTGCGTGTTATAACTGGAGCCACTGTTGGAGCCATAAGAGTCGTTCTGGGGAACTGTGGAAGTAACAGCTACCCTTCTGGTATTGCTACCTCGGGTTCTGCCACTTTGCAATTCCCTCAGTCTCCTGAAAAGATTAGAAGTTGGTTGGCCATCCCAGCGGTTCATGTTCTCACCAAACTGATCACGCAGAGTTATCCAAATAGTTCTACGTGATTGCCTTGGTGGTCTGTTTTGGAATGACCTGTTTTGGAATGACCTGTTTTGGAATGACCTCCTTGGAGGACGTGTATTCCTCACAGATGAGACTTGTATCCACCTGGAGGAAGAATTGAAATTATCCCTTTGTGCCAATTGGGATATGGAATTTCTAAATTCATTTTTCAGATCCTTCATGCAATTCTCAATTTTTCCAGACAAAGTTTCAATGGCTGAAACCAAAGAACCACGTGTCATGCTATCCTCCAATTGTCTCATTTGATCACTGAATTGGCCAACCGTAGGAGAAGCTCCACCATAACTTCTTGACACAATTCTGCTTGCCAGAATGTTTGCATAATTAGAAGGAGCAAGTTTGATGATCTTTTTAGCAAGACCAATACCCACAGGAATGTCATCAGGATTCAGAGTTTCATGTTCACCATAGAGTAGCTCTCTAACAGCAAATTCTCTCAAGCGCTTAATTCCCTCATCTATGGTAGTCCAGGGTTTAGGATTCCAGGGAAGATCATCTCGGGAAGGGTATCTCAGGGCAACCGCTATTAAAAGGCGTATCCACAGATTAACCTTACCGAGAGCTTCGCCTAGATGTCTATCTATTCCATTGTCCCTTGAGAGAGTTCCTAACTGAGCTGCTGACTTGTCTCCAACTGTTAGAGCTGAAGCACCTGTATCATAACACCTACTAAGCCAAGCTAGAACTGGCTCCTTATCTGCCCTGGTGAAATCTTTACGGACATTTCGCAATTCCTCCCGTGGAGAAGAACAGTCCGTAATATCATCTTCATCTTCATCTCCCTGAATTCTTTGTCCATAAAATCCTGCTGTCATTCTCCTAAGGATCTCTTTAAGCTGAGAACCACCTTTGCCAGCTGCCTTCCTAGCTTCATCTCTATCCTGCTTTGATCTCACTAGGTTAGCTAGATCTTTAAAACAAACCTTCTCTTCCTCCTGAGCAGGATCTTTTAGAGTAGAGGGCCCCTCACCAGGATCAGTCTCCACCTCTTCTTCTCCATCTTGGGCCTTTGCAGCTCTAGTCTTTAAAGGAGCCACCTTAACTGGAGCTGTGTTTGAATTTACAGCCACCTTAATGGAAGCTGACAGGTCCTGAGATAAATCAGCTGCTGGGGCAGTGACTTCCGGTCCCACTGAGGGAGTGGGTGGAAGTGACGTTGCTCCGTTAATGGCCGATGGAGAAGAAGAAGAAGGAGAAGGAGTGGGAGAAGGAGTAGGTGCCATGTTGATACCAGCCGATGCCCTTGGCTGCTTGCTAGAATCAGCAAAGTCATTTAGAGCTGCTTTACCAATTAACTTTTTAGCCTTCTTTTTGACTGACACGGGTTCTCCACAGTCCTCGTCACTAGATGACTCTGGGACTGATCGAGAGCCACGGCGTTTTCTTTTTGATCTAGTTTTAATAACAAAACAAGCTCTGGACACCTTTCTCTCTCGCCGCAAAGAAACCAGCAGATACACGTTAATTATCACTGAGAGCAGGATTATACATATGAAATAAATCACCTTTGGATCCCAGGCCTCACCTAAAGTTACTGTCTCCTCAGGCGGAATCTTAAAACCCTTTATCTCAATTGGGAGAGTGGTGGAGGTAACATTCCTGTATCTCACTGGCCATAATAAATTAATACATTTTCCATACCATAATTTAACTTTATACATAACCCACATATAAATTGTCCGCACCAAATATTTACCCAGGTAATCCAGAATCAAACCCAAACAATACCTATAAACCAGAGCCCCAAAAATTGAAAAGAATAATCGCTCCACAAACCACAATACCTTCATGTTTGCTAATTCAGCTAGAAAACACTAAATCAATCAAATAATAAATTAAACTAATTATCTGCCCCACGTTGGGCGCCAATAAAAAAAAATGTGGTGGGATGGAAGGTAAGGCCGAGAAGCCTCCTCCCTTCCCCCTTGTAAAGTAAAAGGAAAAAAAAAAAATTGACGGGAAAGGAAAAAAAACTCGCAAGCTGAATTAGCAAAGCAGTGGAGCTATATTTACAAAGCGATGTAGGGTTTGCAGGGGATTATTTACAAATTTACAATATCTACAATATATACAAAGATATACAACAGAGTAACACAGAAATGAGAGTGACCCCCCTCTGGACAGAGGGGGTTCCCCACCTCCACTCTCCCCTCTCTCCCCCCTTTCCCCAGAGTGGGATAGGAAGAGAGAGAAAAGAGAGGAAAGAAAAAAAAATGTTAGAAGCAGTTTGTGTTAATTGGAAAAGAGTTAATACAGGCCTGTTATCTGTTTTTCTCTCAAGGCCGGAGCCTTGGCAGAAAGCCCAGGACAGAAAGCTGTTGCCTGAAGAAGAGGCGGAAGCAAGACTGACTGAGAAGTGCTGGAAATGTCCACTTCACTCCCACTTCATAAGGTGCTTCCTCCCACTCGTCCAATGAAATTAGTTTAGACTATTCCTTCCGTTTACCAATTTCCGTCCACCATATTCCCTTTCTTAAGGGGGCAACGTCAACCGGCCACACTAGACTAGAATAGAATAGAATAGAATTAACCAAGTTGGAAAAGACCTTTGAGATCATCAAGTCCAACCTGTCACCCAACACCATCTAATCAACTAAACCATGGCACCAAGCACCCCAGCCAGTCTCTTCCTAAACACCTCCAGGGATGGTGACTCCACCACCTCCCTGGGCAGCACATTCCAATGGCCAATCTCTCTTGCTGGGAAGAACTTCCTAACCTCCAGCCTAAACCGCCCCTGGTGCAGCCTGAGACTGTGTCCTCTTGTTCTGGTGCTGGTTGCCTGGGAGAAGAGACCAACCCCCACCTGGCTACAGCGTCCCTTCAGGGAGTTGCAGAGAGCAAGAAGGTCTCCCCTGAGCCTCCTCTTCCCCAGGCTAAGCAACCCCAGCTCCCTCAGCCTCTCCTCATAGGGCTGTGCTCCAAACCCCTCCCCAGCTTTGTTGCCCTTCTCTGGACACCTTCCAGCATCTCAACATCTTTCCTAAACTGAGGGGCCCAGAACTGGACACAGGACTCAAGGTGTGGCCTAACCAGTGCTGAGCACAGGGCAGAATGACCTCCCTGCTCCTGCTGGCCACACTCTTCCTGATGCAGGCCAGGATGCCATTGGCTTTCTTGGCCACCTGGGCACACTGCAGGCTCATGTTCAGCCTACTCTCAACCAGTACCCCCAGGACCCTCTCTACCTGGCTGCTCTCCAGCCACTCTGACCCCAGCCTGTAGCCCTGCCTGGGGTGGTTGTGGCCAAAGTGTAGAACCCAGCACTTAGTTCTTCCCAGAGTTGGTTTTTTCCATTACCATTTTTTCTCTGCATCTCTCAAAGGGTTTGAATATCTCTGAGACCATGCACTTCTTCACTCACTTTGGGGTTTATTCTGTGGACCAATAAAAAAGGAACACTTTGCTCTGCCCAGACTTTGTTTCTGATGTTCTTCTGTTGCCAGTTTTTCTCTGCATCTCTCTAGGCATTTGAGTCTCTGTTCCTCTGCCTGTTAAGCTCTTAGCAAAACCAGGATGCAATTTTCAAGTCAGTTGTACATTCTTCTGGTCTATTCTCCTCTTTTTTTGTTGTTGCTATTGCATTTTAAGAAAGGAGAAATGAAGGTATCAGTCCCCTTACGACACTCTGAGAGCTCAAGGCCCTAGCGAGTGTTGGGGGGTGGTGTTTGTGGTGTGTATTGAAAGATTCTTCTGCATGAAAGTGGCTCAGACACAAGGAGAAGTAAAAGCCAGAAGCATAATTTCTCCTTTATAAGTTGAGACAATATCTTAAGGAGTGTCATTAGAAGGAGTTATAGATCAGAATAATCTCCTTTCTGCTGCACACTGAAAAACTCTGCTGTGATAGATGCAAGGGCCACTGCCAAAGGACCTGGGGAAAAAAACATTACTCACAGGCTCACAAGATGTTAGGGCTTGGAAGGGACCTCTGAATATCATCCAGTCCACCCCCCCTGCCAGAGCAGGACCATAGAATCCAGCACAGGATGCACAGGAACACATCCAGACAGGGCTGGAAAGTCTCTAGAGGAGACTCCACAGCCTCCCTGGGGAGCGTCTTCCAGTGCTCTGGGAGCCTCACAATGAAGAAATTCTTCCTCATGTTGAGGTGTGCTGTAGTTTCCATCCATTGCCCCTTGGCCTATCCCAGGGCACAAGTGAGCAGAGGCTGTTCCTGTCACTTCCTTCCTGACCCTCAGTCCTCAGATAGTTATAGACATTGATTAAACCCCCTCTTAGTCTTCTCCTCTCCAGACTAAACAGCCCCAGGGCTCTCAGCTTTTCTTCATAGGGCAGTGCTCCAGTCCCTTCATCATCCTTATAGCCCTCCACTGGACTCTCTCAAGTAGATCCCTGTCTTCTTGAACTGGTGAGCACAGAACTGGATGCAGTGTTCCAGAAGAGTTCTCACTAGGGCAGAGTAGAGGTGGAGGAATTCATCACTGGAATGTGCTGCCCAGGGAGGTGGTGGAGTCACCATCCCTGGAGGTGTTCAAGAGGGGACTGGACGTGGCACTTGGTGCCATGGTCTAGTCATGAGGTCTGTGGTGACAGGTTGGACTTGATAATCTTTGAGGTCCCTTCCAACCTTGGTGAAACTGTGATACTGTGAGGAGAACCTCTCTTGGTCTGCTGGACACATCCTTCTTGATGCACTCCAGGATCTCATTGTCCTTGGCCACAAGGGCACACTGCTGTTCCAAGATATGCAGGAAGAACAATAGCAGATTAGCACAATAATGCCTAAACCAGCAAACCAAGCAAAAGAAATTCACCTTAATTCTTTATTATTATTACTACTATTATTACTATTACTCTTGTTATTATTTTATGCAGGAGCCATGGTTCACAGTGTTGTTGTTACCTTCAAAAGCAGCAAGACTGAGGCACTCTCACTAAACTTGGGCTCACCTCCTGATTTCCTCTATTCAAACATTTATTCTTTTTGTAATAAAAAACAAGACCAACAAAACCTAAGCAAACAACAGCAACAAAAGGCCAAAAAACCCCTGACCAAAACACAAAAAAACCCCACAAAAAAACCCAAAGACAAAGATTGTCCTGCTGCATCAGCTCAGTGAATCACAGAATCACAGAATTGTGAGGATTGGAAAGGACCTCAAGGATCAGCCAGTTCCAACCCCCCTGCCATGGGCAGGGACACCTCACACTACAGCAGGTTGCTCACAGCCACAGCCAGCCTGGCCTTCAAAACCTCCAGGGATGAGGCTTCCACCACCTCCCTGGGCAACCTGTGCCAGTGTCGCACCACTCTCATGGGGAAGAACTTCTTCCTAACATCCAATCTGAATCTACCCAAGACACTTGAATATGTCCAGAGAAGGGCAATGAGGCTGGGGAGAGGCCTTGAGCACAGCCCTGTGAGGAGAGGCTGAGGGAGCTGGGGTTGCTTAGCCTGGAGAAGAGAAGGCTCAGGGGTGACCTTGCTGTCTACAACTCCCTGAAGGGAGGTTGTATCCAGGAAGGGGTTGGTCTCTTCTCCCAGGCAACCAACACCAGAAAAAGAGGACACAGTCTCAAGCTGTGCCAGGGGAGGTTTAGACTCGAGGTGAGGAGAAAGTTCTTCACTGAGAGAGTCATTCGTCACTGGAATGTGCTGCCCAGGGAGGTGGTGGAGTCACCATCCCTGGAGGTGTTCAAGAGGGGACTGGACGTGGCACTTGGTGCCATGGTCTAGTCATGAGATCTGAGGTGACAGGTTGGACTCGATGATCCTTGAGGTCTCTTCCAACCTTGTTTATACTGTGATACCCATTTCTGGTTTTGTTCCATTCCTCCCAGTCCTATCACTCCCTGACAGCCTAGAAGTCCCTCCACAGCTTTCTTGTAGCCCCTTTCACATACTGGAAGGCCACAATAGTATCTTCTTGGAGCCTTCTCTTCTCCAGACTGAACAGCCCCAACTCTCTCAGTCTGTCCTCACAGAAGAGGAGCTGCAGCCCTCTGATCATCCTCGTGGTCCTTCTCTGGGCACATTCCAGCACCTCCAGATCCTTCCTGAAATAGAGGCTCCAGAGCTGGACACAGTTCTCCATGTGGGCTCTCGGAAGACACCTGCTGCTTTTATTCCTCTCTTGTGCCTGATGCTTTGGTAAAAGCTTCTCCTTGACTAATTTTCCCAGCCAGGTATGTAATGATGCCAGTAAGAGACATGTGTTACTTCCAGAACTCCCTGGAGAATCAGTACACACCGTGAGCCATGAGGCTCGCTCATCAATCAGACCTTGAGCACGGCAGCATTGCTCCCCTGATGTGCCCCACTGCCGTTTCCCATGGCTCAGCTGACTCTATGGTAGGTGAAAACCATTCTTGTGCCGAGAACATGCACAGGGTTTATGAATCACTTGAATGTCCTTTAAATCCTCAAAGCAGGGATTAAGTAGGACTTAAGAGGAACATACGACTTGTGCTTGTCCTAAATACAGTAGTGACTTTCATATTATGTGAAGAAATAGCTGCTTTGATTGGGCTTTGATTTACTTGGTGTGAAACTCACTGGGTGTTGTTGTTGTTCCTGTGGCTAGGATAAAACAGCAGCCTGGTCTGCTTGTACAGTGCTTTGGTAACAATGGATTCCAAACCCAAGTGAGCACTCCAACCACTGCTGGAATAACACATTAGACTATTCTGACTAATTTAATGTCCCAAGTTAAAATTCACAGATTCTCCAGGTTGGAAAAGACCTCAGAGATCATCAAGTCTGACCTACGGGAAGTGTTTAGGAAGAGACTGGATGAGGCACTTGGTGCCATGGTTTAATTGCTTAGATGGTGTTGGATGATAGGTTGGACTCAATGATCTCAAAGGTGTTTTCCAACCTGGTTAATTCAACCTCCCTTCCCTTCCCTTCCCTTCCCTTCCCTTCCCTTCCCTTCCCTTCCCTTCCCTTCCCTTCCCTTCCCTTCCCTTCCCTTCCCTTCCCTTCCCTTCCCTTCCCTTCCCTTCCCTTCCCTTCCCTTCCCTTCCCTTCCCTTCCCTTCCCTTCCCTTCCCTTCCCTTCCCTTCCCTTCCCTTCCCTTCCCTTCCCTTCCCTTCCCTTCCCTTCCCTTCCCTTCCCTTCCCTTCCCTTCCCTTCCCTTCCCTTCCCTTCCCTTCCCTAATACCTAACACATCAAGACAGTAAACCATGGCTCCAAGTGCCACATCCAATCCCCTCTTGAACACCTCCAGGGATGGGGACTCCACCACCTCCCTGGGCAGCACATTCCAATGGCTAACAACTCTCTCTGGGAAGAACTTTCTCCTCACCTCCAGCCTAAACCACCCCTGGCACAGCTTGAGACTGTGTCCTCTTGTTCTGGTGCTGGTTGCCTGGGAGAAGAGACCAACCCCCCCTAGCTACAACCTCCCTTCAGGTAGTTGCAGAGAGCAAGAAGGTCTCCCCTGAGCCTCCTCTTCTCCAGGCTAAGCAACCCCAGCTCCCTCAGCCTCTCCTCACAGGGCTGTGCTCAAGGCCTCTCCCCAGCCTTGTTGCCCTTCTCTGGACACATTCAAGTCTCTCAATGTCCTTCTTAAACTGTGGGGCCCAGAATTGGACACAGGACTCAAGGTGTGGCCTAACCAGTGCTGAGTACAGGGGCCATCTTGCTGGCTAAGTAAATAGAGGTCTTTGTCCTTCATGGGCCAGTTGGCAAAGCATATCTTTGCACAAGTAAATCTGGTTCTTTTTGCCATGTGTCACTTTAATGAGGGTTCTCCTTTATGTCTTTCAGATGAGTCATTCTGTCTGATTTTGAAGGAGAAAGGTCAAAGTTCTGCTCTATGCACTGATTTTCCAGCTGGTAGCAACCCAATGAGTATGTGTGGTCACAAGTGCCTGTGTGTTAAGAGAATCATAGAATGGCTTAGGTTGGAAGGGACCTTAGAAGATCTTCTACTCCTACCTCCCCACCATGGGCAGGGACACCTCTCAGCTAGACTCTGCTGCTCAAAGCCTCATCCAGCCTGGCCTTGAACACCCCCAGGACGGAGACATCCACAGCCTCCCTGGGCAGCCTATTCCAGAGCCTCACCACCACGCTACTGAAGAACTTCTTCCTAATACCCAGCCTAACCCTGCTCTCCCTCAGCTTCAAAGCATTCCCCCTTGACCTATTGCTAGACACCCTTATGAAAAATCCCTCTCCAGCCTTCCTGTAGGATCCCTTCATGTATTGGAAGGCAGCTCTATGGTCTCCCTGGAGCTTTCTCTTCCCTAGGCTGAACAACCCCAGCTCCCTCAGCCTGTCATCAGAGCAGCTCTTGGATCATCTTTGCGACCCTCCTCTGGACTCACTCCAACAGTTCTGTGGCCTTCTTGTGATGGGGACACCAGAACTGGACACAGTGTTCCAGTTTGGGTCTCACAAGAGTAAAGGGGCAGAATCCCCTGTCTTCACCTGCTACCACATTCCTCTGGATGACAATGTTAACTCTTAAACCATTCACAGCTGGAGAGCAGGAGAAAGAAGGTATTTGGTAAGACTTTGGCTTGGCCATTGGAATGTGCTGCCCAGGGAGGTGGTGGAGTCACCATCCCTGGAGGTGTTCAAAAAAGGATTGGATGTGGCACTTGGAGCCATGGTTTAGTTGTCCTGAGGTGTTAGGTATTAGGTAATTGGTTGGACGTGATGATCTCTGAGGTCATTTCCAACCTGGTTGATTCTGTGATTCTATGACATTGTGACTCAGCTCTGGAGAGTGCTACTGCATGCCTTTGCTTTTTATAATGCACTGCTCTTAGCAGAGCATTTTAAAGTAGCTGCTGGCCAGACATCCTGCACCGTGCCTGACAACATACATCTTGCCATACTTACTGCTATCTGTTGAAAAGCTCTTCCTGGGCATGCCTTGCATTAGCAATGTGCTTCTCTGCTGCATAGTACAATGGGATCATTATCTTGGGATCAATCCTCAGACACCGTAGTGTGTTGAATAAAACTAACTTATGAGCCATTGCTTTGAGGCAATGGGACACAGGCAGGAGGCGATGCAGATGAATGTCCTTTCTCTCTTGCTACACAATGCACAGGGATTTGGAAAGTGGGACATAATGGGGCAAAGCTTTAGAAACTGAAATGGCAAGCAATTTGTAAATAAAGCAGCAAGTTGCCTTGCAGGGAGGGAAAGAGTTGTCTGAAGTGTAATAGAATCAGAGAGCCATAGAATTGTTAGGGTTCAAAGGAACCTCAAGGATCATCTAGTTCCAACCCCCTGCCATGGGCAGGGACACCTCACACTACAGCAGGTTGCTCACAGCCACATCCAGCCTGGCCTTAAAAACCTCCAGGGATGAGGCTTCCACCACCTCCCTGGGCAACCTGTGCCAGTGTCTCACCACCCTCATGGGGAAGAACTTCTTCCTAACATCCAGTCTGAATCTACCCATTTCTAGTTTTGTTCCATTCCCCCTAGTCCAGTCCCTACCTGACACCCTAAAAAGTCCTTCCCCAGCTTTCTTGTAGCCTCCTTAGGATACTGGAAGGCCACAATAAGGTCTCCTCAGAGCCTTCTCTTCTCCAGACTGAAGAGATATCTTCAGTCCCCAGCCCCAACCTCCTCAGTCTGTTCTCATAGAAGGGAGGTGGTGGAGTCATCATCACTGGAGGTGTTTAGGAAGAGACTGGATGGGGTGCTTGGTGCCATGGTTTAGTTGATGAGGTGGCGTTGGGTGATAGGTTGGACTTGATGATCTCAAAGGTCTTTTCCAACCTGGTTAATTCTATTCTATTCTATTCTATTCTATTCTATTCTATTCTATTCTATTCTATTCTATTCTATTCTATTCTATTCTATTCTATTCTATTCTATTCCATTCCATTCCATTCCATTCCATTCCATTCCATTCCATTCCATTCCATTCCATTCCATTCCATTCCATTCCATTCCTTCCCAGAGGAGCTCCAGCCCTCTGATTGTCCTTGTGGCCCTTCTCTGGACACACTCCTGCACCTCCAGATCCTTCCTCTAGTAGCCCTCCTGCAATGTGCTCACTAAGCTCTCAGTGGCATTTCAGACACCATGAGACTGGATTTTCTGGGCTTTGAGGAAAAATAAATCATGAAAAGTGGTGCTCAAACTGGAGGGCCAGGATCTAACAAAGCACTTCAGAAGCACACCCAACAGAAAGTGGACCCGTCCCTTCTGCTGTAGACAGCACCCAAGAGGGGAGACACCAGCCCTGCAGAAAAGGAATAAGTCACAAACCCTTAGAGTCCAAAATAGACCCTGACCCAGACATAAGTAGGACAAGACACACAAAAAACCCAAGCTAGTATAATAGCAGTGCCCTAGGCACACACGCACAAAAGGAAGATTGGACATTGATGGGCTTGCAGTCTCTGAGGGGTGCCTGCCTGCCTTCATTTGGGGTAATATTCTGGGGAAAATCAGTTTGAAACACTTCAGATCACCTGAGGATAAGGCTTCAGAGCATCTGAGTCTTTCACTTTAATACCCAGTAGCTGCCAGTATTTCTGTTTATTGAAGTTCCTTCTTTTGATATAAATAATTGCTTCTGCTTCACTTCAGCTGTCTCTCCAGTATACAATAACCATTCCGGCCAGGCAGGTCAGCAAGCACTCCAAAAGGAAGCCATCCTACTCCTAAAAGAGGCCACACAACTGTAATAACCCTAAACTGAGCTTGCAAGGAAAATATATGTTTGAAACACACCCTGCCAGGCATTTTTGTCTCTCCTGCATGCTGATAATAGTGCAGGAGGAAGCTCTGCTGCCAAGGCAAACAGCACTGGGAGGTTTTGTCAGGGGAAGGACAAGTGAAGCAGGGAGCATTGCCAATCCTGTACCTTAGACAGAGGTATTGGAACCATTTGCTCAGCATTTTCTGCCCTTGTGTGGTTTCTTTCAAGCTTTTTGTAGGCTTAAGAGTTGAGGTTCCCTCCAAGAGAGATGGAGCCCTTCACTGCAGGGGATTGGATATCCCCGAGACGTTCCAAGCTGTTCCCCGTTTCCCATCTGCGCTGCTGTGCTGCACAAGAAGCTTGGTGCTGATGTCTTCTGTGAGGCACTGCAATCACTTGGTCTTGCTCAGATTGTGTCAAGTCATTTCTCCCAGCTCTGCAGTGATCTTCACTTTTCCTTTACCACTGTCCTCTCACTATGGTTATTACCTATGATCCCTGCCAGCGTGTAGCTGCTTTCCTTTGGCCATTCCCCGTGCTGCTACTCCCTGGCTTCATATCTGCTCCACTCTGAGCACCAGCTGTCTCTTTTCTTCCTTTTATTCCACTCCTCCCCTTCTTCCCTTTTGTGAATGGTTTGCTTAGTGTAACTACTTCTAAAGCCTGTCAGCTGGACTGCAACCCAGACCCTTCTACACCTTCTTCATTCAATGCATTCACAGAATCACAGAATGTTAGGGGTTGGAAGGGACCTTGAAAGATCATCCAGTCCAACCCCTCTGCCAGAGCAGGATCATCTAGAGCAGATCACACAGGAACTCATCCAGGCAGGTTTTGAATATCTCCAGAGAGGGAGACTACACAACCCCCCTGGTCAGCCTGTTCCAGTGTTGTGTCAGCCTCACAGGGAAATAATTCTTCCTTCTGTTTCCATGGAACTTCCTATGCCTCAACTTCCACCATTGCCCCTTGTCCTTTCATCTGGCATCACCCAGCAGAGCCTGGCTCCAGCCTCTTGGCACTCACCCTGCACATCTTTATAAGCATGAATGAGGTCACCTCTCAGTCTCCTCCTCTCCAAGCTACAGAGCCCCAGCTCCCTCAGTCTCTCCTCATAAGGAAGATGTTCCACTCCCTTCATCATTTTTGTGGCTCTGCACTGGACTCTTTCAAGCAGTTCCCTGAGGTCCTTCTTGAACTGAGGGGCCCAGAACTGGAGACAATATTCCAGATGTGGCCTCAGCAGGGCAGAGTAGAGAGGGAGGAGAACCTCTCTCAACATACTGACCACAACCCTTCTTATACAGCCCAGGATTTCTCACTTCCCATCTAGTCTTAGAGCAAGGAATATCACTGTGGCACAGCTTTGGGAGGTAAGGATCTCTTCCTGACTCTTTCTCTTTTTTTGTCCTAGCAGTCCCTCCACTGTTTATGCTGACAACTTTGTTTGCTCTCCCTCTCTTTCATTTCAGATACCCACAGCAAGACATCTGGTGCTCAAATCTGCCCTGTGAAGTGCTGAGCAGCATAAATTCTGCTGCAGCGTGCTCTGAGTCGTGTCAGAGCAGAGTGTGTTAGGCATGTCAGGCTGTGGAGAAGCATTGCTTGGCTGCTCATCAGTGCTTTTCAGAGCTTCCTCCAGAGTCACCTCTCAGAAAGCAGCCTGTGCATCTCCTGTCCTTGAAAATGACCATTTGCAAAGGTGTCTTGAAGTGCCAGAAAGATCATAACTGCTGGAAAGTGTCCAGAGAAGGGCCATGAGGATGAGCAGAGGGCTGGAGCTCCTCTCCTGTGAGGAGAGACTGAGGGAGTTGGGGCTGTTCAGTCTGGAGAAGAGAAGGCTCTGAGGAGACCTAATTGTGGCCTTCCAGTATGTGAAGGGGGCTACAAGAAAGCTGGGGAGGAACTTTTCAGGGTGCCAGGGAGTGATAGGACTGGAGGGAATGGATCCAAGGTAGAGGAGGGGAGATTTAGAGTAGATGTCAGGAAGAAGTTCTTCCCCATGAGGGTAGTGAGAGCCTGGCACAGGTTGCCCAGGGAGGTGGTGGAAGCCTCATCCCTGGAGGTGTTTGCAGCCAGGCTGGGTGTGGCTATGAGCAACCTGATCTAGTGTTTAGGTGTCCCTGCCCATAGCAGGGGGTTTGGAACTAGGTAATCCTTGAGGTTCCATTGAACCCTGACAGTTCTGTGCTCACTGCCCCTGCAGAAATGTCATGCTGGGTCATGTGTGCTCTGCAGTGCAGGTTGGTGCCTGGCCAATCTGGCTCAAATGAAGCACTTTCTATCCCTAGGTATGAAGTTATTCATTTCCTGATGTCAGCTTTTATATCTGCAGGGATTACTGCTTGTTCTGCTCTAAATAAAATCTCATCTTGCATGTGTGCACACACAGAGAGAGGATCACAGGATCAGAGGATGTTAAGAGTTGGAGGGGACCTTCAGAAATGATCGAGTCCAACCCCCCGGCCAGAGCAGGACCGTAGAATCTCACACAGGTCACACAGGAACACATCCAGATGGGTCTTGAAAGTCTCCAGAGAAGGAGACTCCACAACCTCTCTGGGCAGCCTGTTCCAGTGCTCACAGAGCCTCACAGTGAAGTTCCTCCTCATGCTGAGGTGGAACCTCCTGTGCTGTAGTTTATATCCATTGCCCCTTGTCCTGTCACAGGGTGTAGCTTAGCAGAAGCTGTGCCCTTCTTCTTGACACCCTCGGATATTTATAGACATTGATTAGACCCCCTTCTCAGTCTTCCCCTCTCCACACTAAACAGCCCCAGGTCTCTCAGCCTCTCCTCATCAGGCAGTGCTCCAGTCCCTCAACTCTTTGCCAGGTAACATGAACAGTGATGCCTGTGGTCCTTCTTCCTTCCAGTGCAGCCACATGCTCTGTGTAGGAACTGTTTGACTGCCTTCACCACCCCACTCAGACAGCTTTCAGGAGTGCTCAGCACTTGTTCAGCATGCTTTCATTTCCCTGGAGTTCACACTGCCATCTTTAAGCCATGCCCTAAAGTGACAACATGGGATTGTTGCTCCCCACCTCCCCTCACCCCCCACCAGGGAAAGGCAGAGTCTCCTAATTTAACTCACTCAACCCTAGTGGTGTCAGGGCTCTACCAGTAAGTGCTCAAGGTGCTGACTTGGCAGCTATGTGTCTCCAAGCTCTGTCTGTTCCAGGGGTTTATAGCAATTTGGGGCTGGCCCATTCCCCTTCCCCTTCCCCTCTCCCTCCACCCCTCTCCCCTCTCCTCTCTCCTCAGTTCTTGGCTCAGGGAGAGATACTAACTTGCTTCTGCTTGACCTTAGCTGCATTGTTTTGGTATTAACTTCCCTGCTCCTTTCCCTTGTTCCTTCTTTTGTGCGAGGGAGGCAGGGAAGGAGAAGCTAGTAGCTCCCCTTGGTCTTTGACCAGGGCGGTTCCTGTGCAGTTTATTAATTGTCAATACCTGTAACTGTTGTCAGTCCTGTATATTTTGTACATATTCATTGCATCCCATTGTAGATTGCAGTTCTGCTTGTAAACACAGCTTTCATTTGCTTCCAACTGGGCTGGGCTGGCAAAGCTAATGGTGGAGGGGGTGGAATTTCAACCCACCACAACTACTTAGATGATTCCTGTGTGCTGAGAGGTGGGAGGACAGAGAAAAATCGGGTTGCTTGTCTTCTCTGTGAACCCCTAGAAATCCTTCACCTCTTTGGCTCTGGACATTTTCTCAGCGGCTCCAAAGTTTTTGAGGTATAATTGGAAGCACTTTAAAGTTCACAGATGTTCAGGTCGCTGTTTTCTGCAAGCTTCAGCTTATCTGAGGGCCAATATGCTGCTCTCAGCACTTCCTTGTGGCTGAAACTATGGCTGAGGACTCCCTCTTTTTCTACCCTTTCACTTACAGCAGAAGGTGTCTTCAGCCACTGCCTTGGTGCCCAGGAGCCCTTCCACAGCACATCTCAGTTTTCTGGTAGGACCACTAATCATGATCATGTTCTAGTGGAGGATGTCCCTGCTCACTGCAGGTGGGTTGGACTAGATGACCTTTGGAGGTCTCTTCCAGCCCAAACCATTCTATGATTCAATGTTCCCAGCCTTCACACTCTTAAATGTGATAAATGTGACCATAAAGATCCTGTCCTAACTCACTGCAAACACTGAATACATTTGAATTTGATACATCACATTGAGCCTGACTTGTACTACGCACTGTTGACTTCTCTGCAGTCCTGTACACTGTGCTTTGGCATCAGTATAGGTTCTCATTTTATGCAGAGGCCTGTTTCACTTTTGCCACTGCTATTGATTGAGTCTCTGCCTCTTTCTCTGTAGGTCTGATATCTGCCTTGATTTACTAAGCCACACATTCTTTCCTCAGAAAACTCAACTAGAATAAGTAAGACATTGAGGTGCTGGAGCATGTCCAGAGTAGAGCAAAGAAGCTGGTGAGGCATTTGGAGGCTGTCATATGAGGAGTGGCTGAGGGAGCTGGGGTTGTTTAGTTTGGAGAAGAGAAGGCTGAGGGAAGATCTTACTGCTGTCTACTACCTGAATAGAATAGAATAGAATAGAATAGAATAGAATAGAATAGAATAGAATAGAATAGAATAGAATAGAATAGAATAGAATAGAATAGAATAGAATAGAATAGAATAGAATAATAGTAGAATAGTAGAATAGAAGAATTAACCAGGTTGGAAAAGACCTTCGAGATCATCTAATGCAACCTATCACCCAACACCATCTAATCAACTAACCCATGGCACCAAGCACCCCAGCCAGTCTCTTCGTAAACACCTCCAGTGATGGTGACTCCACCACCTCCCTGGACAGCACATTCCAATGGCCAATCTCTCTTTCTGTAGGGGACACAGACTCAAGTTGCACCAGGGGAGGTTAAGGCTGGATGTGAGGAAGAAGTTCTTCATAGAAAGAGAGACTGGCCCATCATCTTCCCTCTGTGTAGCAAAAGGACTGGATCTAGCCATTGTTTCTTTTGATCATAGAAGACCCATAATTAAGGCTTTTAAAAGGAGCAGGAAAAACAATGAAATGACAAGAGGCAACAGAAGTCATTGCCACGTGCCATCAGCTCTCAGTATGCTTTGAAGCATGAGATTTGATTATCCCAGTCATAACAATTCAGGATAGTAACAAGGCTCAGCTGTCAGTATTAAAAGACAAAAAGATTTCAACAGATCTTTTGCTCCCAACCTCTCTACCACCACACACCCACCCCCCAGGAATAAAGTCCAACTGTCAACACCACAAACTCACCTTTGGTTCTATCTGTTGACTCTTCCCATGTCATAGACCACTGGCTGGAGAGCTGTCAGGCAGAAAGGGGGTACTGGTCGATAGTAGGCTGAACAAGAGCCTGCATTGTGCCCAGGTGGCCAAGAAGGCCAATGGCATCCTGGCCTGGATCAGGAATAGTGTGGCCAGCAGGAGCAGGGAAGGCATTCTGCCCTTGTACTCAGCACTGCTTAGGCCACACCTTGAGTCCTGTGTCCAATTCTGGGCCCCTCAGTTTAAGCAGGACATTGAGACTCTTGAATGTGTCCAGAGGACGCGATGATATTGAAGGTCTCTTCCATCCTGGTTCTATTCTATTCTATTCTATTCTATTCTATTCTATTCTATTCTGAGCACAAGCCCTGTGAGGAGAGGCTGAGGGAGCTGGGGTTGCTTAGCCTGGAGAAGAGGAGGCTCAGGGGGAGACCTCATTGCTCTCTACAAGTACCTGCAGGGAGGCTGTAGCCAGGTGGGGGGCTGGTCTCTTCTCCCAGGCATCCAGCACCAGAACAAGAGGACACAGTCTCAAGCTGTGCCAAGGGAGGCTTAGTCCGGATGTTAGGAAGAAGTTCTTACCAGAAAGAGAGATTGGCCATGGGAATGTGCTGCTCAGGGAGGTGGTGGAGTCACCTTCACTGGAAGTGTTTAGGAAGAGCCTGGATGGGGTGCTTGGTGCCATGGTTTAATTGATGAGATGGTGTTGGGTTATAGGTTGGATTAGATGATCTCAAAGGTCCTTTCCAACCTGGTCTGGTCTGGTCTGGTCTGGTCTATTCTATTCTATTCTATTCTATTCTATTCTATTCTATTCTATTCTATTCTATTCTATTCTATTCTATTCTATTCTATTCTATTCTATTCTATTCTATTCTTTATAGATTGTAACACATCTTTATAGAATAAACCAGGTTGGAAGAGACAGACCTTCAAGGTCATTGTGTCCAACCCATCAACCAATCCAACAACTGCCTCTGCAAGGCAAATTTAGGCCAAAACATTCCACTTCATGCAGAGTATCCTTTGCCTCCATCAAACGCTATCTAAGATGACAGCTGCACAAATCATTTGTGGGCTTATGCAGCTCTAAATGGAGTCATAATGTTAATAATCTGTTTCCCAGGCTTGAATGAATTTGGGCTACAGTGCCTATAAAGATCCAGAAGGTTCCAAACCAACCAGGACAGCTCTCACTGCTTTGGACTTTACAAAGGTTTCTATCTCCATGTGGAGGAAATTTAGCATGGTGAGTGCGTTACTCATGAAACCCACGTGCATAATGTAGTAGATGATCTTTGAGGTCCTCTCCAACCTAAAGCAATTTCTGAGCCTGTGATGTCATTGTGGGAAATCCACTCTGCTGCTGCACGATTTCAATCAGCAGTTTGCAGGTTCCCTGCTCACAGTGCTTAAAGCCTCTTTCACTGTGTAAAACCAGCGGTGACTTCCTAATCCAGCTCCAGATTCACAGCCACTCCATGCAATTTTTCTTTAATCCTTACAATACACTGAGTTTTAATCAACAACTCGATTGGCTCTCTAAAAGCAAGCAAATAAACCCCCAGTTTTATTTTGTTGTGTTTTGTTTCTCCTCGCTAAGGGGAATCTTTAATTTGCCAGACTGAAAAACAGGAACCTGCAGCTGTCTCTGTGAGGTTTGAAGCTTTCTCTGCAAGGTTTGAAGCTTCCTCTACAAGGCAAGGCTTTGAATGTGCAGAAACAGGTTCTGCTGTTGCTGGGCTGACCTACCTTTGACACAGGAGTCTATCAGTTCTGCTTCATGGAAAGCCACATCAGCAGACATCAAAGGCTGCAGCAAAGCTCCTCAACCTGTGCAACTCCAAACGCCTGCTGCTTCCCCATCTGCTTGTGCTCCTCCACGCTACCATGCCAGGCTGGATGCACTTTCCATAGGGGAGAAACTGTTTCCAAAGGCCTGCAGTGATAGGACAAGGGGCAAGGCCTTCAAACTAGAGAAGAATAGAATAGAATAGAATAGAATAGAATAGAATAGAATAGAATAGAATAGAATAGAATAGAATAGAATAGAATAGAATAGAATAGAATAGAATAGAATAGACCAGACCAGGTTGGGAGAGACCTTCAAGATCATTGTGTCCAACCTATCACCCAACACCACCTAATCAACTAAACCATGCAACCAAGCACCCTATCCAGTCTCCTCCTAAACACCTCCAATGATGGTGACTCCACCACCTCCCTGGGAAGCCCATTCCAATGGACAAGTTTGGGTTGGATCTGAGGAGGAAGTTCTGCACCATGAAGGTAGTGGAGCACTGCAACAGGTTGCCTGGGGAGGTAGTTGAAGCCCCATCCCTGGAGATATTCAAGGTGAGGCTCAGCAGGGCTCTGGGTAACCTGATCTACTTAAGGATGCCCCTGTTTACTGCAAGGGGGTTGGACTAGATGACTTTTGGAGGTCCCTTCCAACCAAAACAATTCTATCAGCACCAGAACAAGAGGACACAGTTTCAAGCTGTGCCAGGGGAAGTTTGGGCTCAAGGTGAGGAGAAAGTTCTTCACAGAGAGAGTCATTCGCAGTTGCAATGTGCTGCCCAGGGAGGTGGTGGAGTCCCCATCCCTGGAAGTTTTCAAGAAGGGGTTGGATGTGGCACTTGGTGCCATGGTTTAGTAGTCATGAGGTGTTGGGTGACAGGTTGGACTTGATGATCTTTGAGGTCTTTTCCAACTTTATTGATTCTATGATTCTGTGATGTGAGATGAAGGGAGAAGCAGCCTGAGATGAGAGAGGGAACACACTGCTGCCAGCTTTGGCTTCATGGATAGTGACATTTTTATC
>NW_027142406.1:1724289-1757519 GCF_026170545.1 Melanerpes formicivorus | reverse complement strand
GATGTGAGATGAAGGGGGAGGGAAGCAGCCGTGAGATGAGAGAGGGAACACACTGCTGCCAGCTTTGGCTTCATGGATAGTGACATTTTTATCCAGATGAGCTCTAGAAGCCTCATCATTTCCTCTTGGGGGTGATTTGAGGGAAATTAAGGGTGTCCCTGCTTACTGCAGTAGGGTTGGACTAGATGACCTTTGGAGGTCCCTTCCAGGCCCATACCATTCTATGATTCTCTGAAGTGTTTCTCATAACAAAGAGCTGTTGAGTGGGGACAACATGATTCACATCGTACCACCAGGCCCTACCACTACACAAAGCTGGGGGTCTTCATTGTTTGCAATTTGGACTTTTGCTATGAAAACTTTTGTTCCTGTACAGAAATCCTCAGTTTGCATCTTGGGGGAGGGAGGGGGAATTATCAGTTCAACAGCTGGTGGCCACTTTCCTGCCACACAAAGGATAAGAATGAACCCCTTTCCCTTTCCCTTTCCCTTTCCCTTTCCCTTCCCTTTCCCTTTCCCTTTCCCTTTCCTTTCCCTTTCCCTTTCCCTCTCCCTCTCCCTCTCCCTCTCCCTCTCCCTCTCCCTCTCCCTCTCCCTCTCCCTCTCCCTCTCCCTTTCCTTTTCCCTTTCCCCTTTCCCCATCCCTTTCCCTTTCCGTTTCCTTTTCCCTTCACTTTTTTATTTTCTTTTTTTTTTTCTTTTATTTTTAATTTTTTTCTTTGTTTTTCTATTTTCTTTTTTTTTCTCTTTCGTTTTCACTCTTTTCTTTTTTTTTTCCTTTTCTTAGTTTCTTTTCTTTTCTTTTCTTTTCTTTTCTTTTTCTTTTCTTTTCTTTTCTTTTCTTTTCTTTTCTTTTTTTCTTTTCTTTTCTTTTCTTTTCTTTTCTTTTCTTTTCTTTTCTTTTCTTTTCTTTTCTTTTCTTTTTCTTTTCTTTTCTTTTCTTTTCCTTTCCTTTCTTTTCTTTTCTTTTCTTTTCCTTTTCTTTTCTTTTCCTTTCCTTTCTTTTCTTTTCTTTTCCTTTCCTTTCTTTCTTTTCTTTTCTTTTCTTTTCTTTTCTTTTCTTTTCTTTTCTTTTCTTTTTCTTTCTTTTTTCTTTTCTTTTCTTTTCTTTTCTTTTCTTTTCTTTTCTTTTCTTTTCTTTTCTTTTCTTTTCTTTCTCTTCTCTTTTCTCTTCCTCTCTTCTCTTCTCTTCTCTCTCTTCTCTTCTCTTCTCTTCTCTTCTCTTCTCTTCTCTTCTCTTCTCTTCTCCTTCTCTTCTCTTCTCTTCTCTTGCTCTTCTCTTCTCTTCTCTTCTCTTCTCTTCTCTTCTCTTCTCTTCTCTTCTCTTCTCTTCCCTTCCCTTCCCTTCCCTTCTCTTCCTCTTCCCTTTCCCTTCCCTTTCCCTTCCCTTCACTTCCCTTCCCTTCCCTTCCCATCTCTTCCCTTCCCTTCACTTCCCCTTCCTTCCCTTCCCCTTCCCTTCCCTTTCCCTTCCTCTTCCCTTCCCTTCCTCTTCCCTTCCCTTCCCTTCTCCTTCCCTTCCCTTCCCTTCCCTTCCCTTCCCTTCCCTTCCCTTCCCTTCCCTTCCTTCCTTCCCTTCCCTTCCTCTTCCTTCCCTTCCCTCTTCCCTTCCCTTCCCTTCTTCCCTTCCCTTCCCTTCCCGTCTTCCCTTCCCTCTTCCCTTCCCTTCCCTCTTCCCTTCCCTCTTCCCTTTCCTTCCCTTTTCCCTTCCCTTATTCCCTTCCCTTCCCTTTTCCCTTCTCTTTTTTTCCCTTTCCTTCCACTTCCCTTTCATTTCCTTTTCTTTACTTTTCATTCATCCTGACTTCCAGTTTGGCAGCAAGTTGAAGCCTCTTTCCCTTCCTCAACTTCTAATTCAAGCTGCTTAGCACCATTATGTGTAACATCTGACCTTTTTGCAGACCTAGTTTTACTGCTCATTAGTCTATGCACCTTAACAAGGTTTTCAGTGACCCTATGGCTAATAGACCACTTTTCTTAGAGAGACAGCCACTTTCTGCATGATTGCTTATCACTAATGTGAGTTAGATTGGACTGAGAAACCACAGCATCCAAAGCTATTCAGAATGAGGAGGGGGGCAGCAAAATCCCAGTCTGTCCTTTCACTACCCTCTAATGTGTCTTGTGGTTTTCTTTGCTTCTTTTCATTTTTTCTTGTCTCTTTTTCCTTTCCTTTTCCTTTCCTTTCATTTTCTCTTTTCTTTTCATTTTCTTTATTTTCTTTCTTTTTTTTTCTTTTCTTTAATTTTATTTTTTTTAATTTATCTTTTCTCTTGTCTTTTCTTTTTGTCTCTTCTCTCTGAAACTTTCTGACCTCTCCAAACCTCTCTGAACCTCTCCGAACCTCTCCCTCTCCCCCTCCCCCTTCCCCCTTCCCTCTGTCCCCTTCCCCTTAGCCCCTTACTCCTTACCCCTTTCTCCCTTCCCATTTCCCCTTCCCATTTCCCTTTCCCCTTCCCTTTTCCTATTCCCTTTCCCCTCTCCCTTTCCCCACCCCTCTTCCTTATCCCTACCCTTTTATCCTTCCCTTCCCCTTTGCCCTTCCCCTTGCCTCCTCTTTTCCTTTTCCCCTTTTCCCCTTTTCCTCTTCCTCCTGCCTCTGCTACTTGATGTACTCACAGCTTCCAGTGAGGATTTAGCTGCTGCCATGCTAAGACAGCCCACAGGAGCAAACACCCTAAGCTGTCATGACAGGCAAAGGAAGCACTCTTTAGCACTGTTTTTCACCTATAAAAGCAAACCCTACAGACTTGCCTCAGATCAGGCAGGAGAGCAAGGGCAGAACACCACCTTGAGCTCAGGTCTCTGCTTGTCAGATCTGCCTTTCCCCCCACACTCCTGGAGAATACCTATTTTGTCTTTGAGCCAGTACAGGGGGATATAACCCTGCACCAGAGGCGGGTGAGAGCTACCTCACAGAGCTATTTCTGCCAGGCAGTTCCAAGCACACTGAAGGCAGAGCTCTCCAAATGCCTTGCAGTCAGCACGTGTGCAGCATGGCATTCCACTGCCATAAAGAGGATGTTGAGTCAAAGGCTAGAGCTGAGTTTATGGAAGGGTGAACACCAGCCTGATCAGTTTAGTGGGACTGAGGGTGGTGTGGATTTTTTTTGTTTGGTTTGGTCTTTTCTTCTTTCTATTATTTTTGGAGGGGTGGGGGTAGTCAGTATGTGGTCTAGGGGTGCTGCTGCTGAGCTACTGAAAGTGTCAGAAAAAAATAGTGATTGTGATTTTCACTAGAAGAAGATTCTCTCTTGTTTCTAACCACTAGGTGGTAAAAAAAAGGAAAGAAAAAATCAACTTTTCTCTTGCCCACCCTAAGTTTCTCACAAAAATTTCAGCACATGTGCCCAGGTGGCCAAGAAGGGCCCAATGGCATCCTGGCCTGGACCAGGAATAGTGTGGCCAGCAGGAGCAGGGAAGCCATTCTGCCCTGTGCTCAGCACTGGTTAGGCCACACTTTGAGTCCTGTGTCCAGTTCTGGGCCTCTCAGTTCAAGAAGGGCATTGAGACTCTTGAAGGTGTCCAGAGAAGGGCAATGAGGCTGGGGAGAGGTCTGGAGCACATCCCTCTGAGGAGAGGCTGAGGGAGCTGGGGTTGCTTAGCCTGGAGAAGAAAAGGCTCAGGGGAGACCTTCTTGCTCTCTACAACTCCCTGAAGGGAGATTGCAGCCAGGTGGGGGTTGGTCTCTTCTCCCAGGCACCCAGCACCAGAACAAGAGGACACAGTTTCAAGCTGTGCCAGGGGAACTTTAGGCTCAAGATGAGGAGAAAGTTCTTCCCAGAGAGAGTTGTTTGTCATTGGGATGTGCTGCCCAGGGAGGTGGTGGAGTCCACCATCCCTGGAGGTGTTCAAGAGGGGATTGGATGTGACACTTGGTGCCATGGTTTAGTAGTCATGAGGTGTTGGGTGACAGGTTGGCCTTGATGATCTCTGAGGTCTTTTCCAACCTGGTTGATTCTACGTTTCTCTGTGATACTCACAAGACAAAACCAAGCAAACAAACAAACAAAACCAACACAACAAAGCCCAAAGCCCACAGAGAAACAGAAAAGCCACCATCAAAAAAAAAAAAAAAACAAACAAAAACCTCAACCAACCAAATCAAAACCACCCCAAAGCCCAACACTAGACTGGACAGAGAATGTTTTTCCTTGCACTTTTGTTTCCACCAAGGCTGGTGAATGCAGCATGGAAAGTGACTGTGATTACAGCACAGCTAGGGGCTAGAGGATCTTAGAAGGGTTTGTACTCCAGAAAAAAAAACCCACCCCAATCATATCATCATGAGGAGGATCCTGCTCCCACAAGACATGAGGATAAGTAAGAGGAAGGCAAGACGAGAGAGAAACCATCCCTGAGGTCAGGTGGTTAAGTATTTTTGGACTGCCAAGGTGGTGATCTTAAGTGAAGATAATGCATTATGCAGTGGAAAGCTAATGAGACCAGGTCTGTTAAACATAGGCTTGGTGTTACTTATCTCTGGAATGCTTCAAATTACACTGGCCCAGGTTGTATTTGATCACCTCTCCTGCTTTGACAAAGTGAGCAGCGGGCTTTTATGTAATGCACACGATCATATCCTGTAGGGAACAATCCTGCACCGGCAGGGGAGGGGAGGCTGATGACATAATGGGTCTTCTCCATCTCGAAGTTATGTGATTCATCAATTAAATAAATTCCGTGGGATAAAGCATCGCAAAAGGGCAGTTTCTCTCTGAAATAACGCTGCCTGCCGATTAACTCTTCCTTCCCAATTTCAGCCGCGCCGCTCGGCATCCCAGCCTCCTCAACTATGCCCAAGAGGCTCCGGCGGCGCAGCCCCCGTCCGCTGTCGAGAGTAAGGCATCAGGGGGGCCGGCAGCAGAACCAGGACCCCGGTCCGGACTAGACCCGCACCAGGGGGCCTTGGGGCACTGCGGGAACAGCCTCCTCGGCTTCAGCATGGCTCTCCGTGCGGGATGTGTAAAGCTCCGCACCGCCCCGTCCGCCTCCCCTGCAGGTGCCGCGGGAACGGGGTGTGTGGGCTCGGGCAGGGAAAAGCGACCGCCGGGGTTCCCGCTGCTCCTCTGCGCGGCGGCGCGGCGGGCTGGGGGCGGGCGGACGCTCCGCGCACCTGCCCGGGCAGCTTTGCGCACCCCGCTCCCCCTTGGGACACCCCAGTCGCTCTCCGCAAGCTCCGCTGCGGGCTGGGGCGAGCGCGGTGTCCCGCGGCGGCAGGTGCCGGCGGGCCGGAGCTGCTGCCTGCATTGCGTCGGGGGGCGCGGCGAGCAGCTTGCCGCGGCGGCGGCGGGGCCCGCGGGGGCGGCCGGCCCTGGGGGCAACCTGCCTCCTTCCCCTCCTCCCTCTGGTCCCGTCCTCCCCCCCGCCCCCCCCCCGCTCCCCGCTCCCGGAGCTGCACCAAACAGCTCTCAGGTTTCTGCTGATACTGCAGCATCAAGAAATGGCTCGAGTTTGCTCCTTGCGGCTTATGCATTCAGCAGCCCTCTCGCTCCTACCACACGCGTCCAGAACTCCTGCCTCCTGCTGCTGCTGCTGCTGCCGGGACGAGCCAAGACCGACTCCGGGGATGCGGCTGCAGGACTGCGGCTCTTCCCAGCCGCCGCTGCCCAGCGCCCGACTCCTTTTCCAGCTGTCTTAAGGGAAGAGAGCAAGAGAGCCAGCAGCTATCTCGGACTCCTTGATTTCATTTCCTAACTCAAGCCTTTCGGAAAAGGTACTTTGCACTCTTTCCCACCGCCGCCACAACCCCTCCCGCCACCTCCCCCCCACCCCCCCAACCCCCCCACTGCGGTTCTCGGCAGAAACTAATTAAACCCACTCGCCCTTGGTGCAGCCTAAGACAGTGTATGAATATTTCAGTGCCTCGCAGGCAGCCCTGTAAAGCGATCGCTGTTGTTATTAAGAGGGGCGCAAGAGGAGGAGAGGAGGAGGAGGAGGGTTGAGTTTGCCACTGCGGTTTTTGTTTTGGTTTGGGTTTTTTTGGATGCTGCTGCAAGGCGACTTGACGCATTCCGGCACTGGCTCCTACTCCTAACCGGCGCATCTCACTCGGAGCAGGTAAGGAAAAAGCCCTTTCTTCCCCCCCGCGCTCCTCGATTCGATTTTGGGCACGTTGGGTCTGTCATGTCGAGCTCACTGCCCTCGTCTCTCTCTCTTAGTTGTGTTTAGCGGTTGCAGAGCAAGAGAGGAGAAGCTTTGCTCCCCCTCCCCTAAGTCCCCCCTCCCCAATCGGTGCGATGAAGTTGTCAGCGTTCACTTTAGTCTCCACCGTTTGTGAAGTGGGGAGTGTGGCGGTCAGGAGACTTCTCGCAAGGAGGTGACCCCACTGAAGTTGCTTGGGAAGCCCTCCCGATGCGCTCAGGGCGCTTCAGGGTCCCTTCTTTGCCTTGGAGGGATGTGTGGGAACGCGTAGGGCTCTGCATGTGGTGCTGTAGTGGGCAGAGCGGGATGTTCTTGCTGGTGTGAAAACCAATCCACTGCGCCTGATTGAGTGAGCGAGCGAGCGAGTGTGTGTGTGGTCGGGTTTGGGGGCTGGTTTATGATGTTTCTTTCCTCCCTGGCAGCCTCCATCCTGCAAATGAGCTTTATGCCTTCCAAAGCGGAGTTCTCTCCATTCCTCTCTCCCCAGCGCACAAGGAGAGGAGCGGGGCTGTGGCGGGGGTTGGGGAGGGCAGACGATGGAAATTTTGCTGAGTTGGCATTGCGAGGACTCGCGCCTCTCAGCCGCTCCGTGATTGATTGATCGATTTATTTGTTTGTTTATTTATTTATTTGTGTGTATGTATGTGTGTGTGTGTGCATGTGCGTGTGTGTGCGTGGTAACTTCGTGACAGCAGCTGCTGCGATGCTCGAGTCGGCGAGAAAAGCGGACGGATCGAGTTAAAGGCAAAAGGAGACGGCTGGGGAGGAGACCCCAGCCTAGGGCTGCACTTCATAGACCTTCAGCCTCCCGGCTTTGGGGGACAGGACCCCTCACCTTACCTGCCCTTTTCCCCCCCTAAAGGTACTTCTTCCCTCTTTCTTCACCCTCCCATCATCCCCGATGCCTCTCCCTTCATCCCCCCTCTCCTTTCCCCTTTTGAATAGTTCCATCCTTTAGGCTCCTCGTCCATCCCTTCCTCAAGCTCCATCCCGAGTCATCATCCCTCCCTGCAGTCTCTGAGCCTCCCCACTCCTCCCCTCACCCCCTCCCTGAACTGCCCTGGGGCTCCCTGCTCTCCTCCATCTCTCCTTCCCCCCTCTTCAGCCCCTCTGCCCCACTTCTCTCCTGTCCCTGGATCCCCCTTTCCTGTGTGCCACCATGACCGTGATGGCTGGAGAGAACATGGATGAGACTTCCGCGCTACCTGGCCACCCCCAGGATAGCTACCAGCCCGCTGCCCACGATGACCACGAATGCTGTGAGCGCGTAGTGATAAACATTGCCGGACTGCGCTTCGAGACACAGCTGAAGACCTTAGCCCAGTTCCCCAACACTCTGCTGGGCAACCCCAAGAAGCGCATGAGGTACTTTGACCCCTTGCGCAACGAGTACTTCTTTGACCGCAACCGGCCCAGCTTTGATGCCATCCTCTACTACTACCAGTCCGGGGGGCGGCTCCGCCGGCCGGTCAATGTGCCCCTGGACATGTTCTCTGAGGAGATCAAATTTTATGAGCTGGGTGAGGAGGCGATGGAGAAGTTCCGGGAAGATGAAGGATTCATCAAAGATGAGGAGAGACCCTTGCCAGAGGGGGAGTACCAGCGCCAAGTGTGGCTCCTCTTTGAGTACCCAGAAAGCTCTGGGCCTGCAAGGGTCATTGCAATAGTCTCCGTCATGGTGATCCTCATCTCCATCGTGATCTTCTGCCTAGAGACATTGCCCGAGCTGAAGGAGGACAAGGAGTACACGGTGCATCGCACTGACAACACCACCCAGGTCTACAAGTCCAACATTTTCACAGACCCCTTCTTTGTCGTGGAGACCCTGTGCATCATCTGGTTCTCCTTCGAGCTGGTGGTGCGCTTCTTTGCTTGCCCCAGCAAGACCGACTTTTTCAAGAATATAATGAACTTCATTGACATTGTGGCCATCATCCCTTACTTCATCACTCTGGGCACCGAGATGGCTGAGCGGGAGGGGACTCAGAAAGGAGAGCAGGCCACCTCCTTGGCCATCCTGAGAGTCATCAGACTGGTAAGAGTCTTTCGAATCTTCAAACTCTCCCGGCACTCTAAGGGCCTCCAGATTTTGGGACAGACCCTGAAAGCCAGTATGAGAGAGCTAGGGTTATTAATCTTCTTCCTCTTCATTGGGGTGATCTTGTTCTCGAGCGCGGTGTACTTTGCTGAGGCTGAAGAACCTGAGTCTCATTTCACAAGTATCCCCGATGCTTTCTGGTGGGCGGTGGTATCCATGACCACTGTGGGCTATGGTGACATGTACCCTGTGACAATTGGAGGCAAAATCGTAGGCTCCTTGTGTGCCATCGCTGGTGTGCTGACAATTGCCCTGCCTGTACCTGTCATCGTGTCCAACTTCAACTACTTCTACCACCGAGAAACAGAAGGGGAAGAGCAGGCTCAGTTGCTTCACGTTAGCTCCCCCAATTTAGCATCTGACAGTGATCTCAGTCGCCGCAGCTCCTCCACAATCAGCAAATCTGAGTACATGGAGATCGAAGAGGATATGAATAATAGCATAGACAATTTTAGAGAGGCTAATCTCAGAACTGGCAACTGCACTGTAGCCAACCAAAACTGCGTTAATAAAAGCAAGCTGCTGACTGATGTGTAAGCAAACAAACAAACAAACACCACACAGGAAAGAAAGGAAAACAAAAAAAGAGAGAGAGAGAAACAAACAAAACACCAACCAAAATCCCCACTCACAGCTTGAAGACCTTTAGTGACACCGTCACACTTTGTAGATGCTTTACTGATAGCCTCTGAATGCTTTTAAGTCACCTCCTAAATGCATTGTTGCATTGCAACCTTATTGATTGATTGATTGATTGATTCTTGGCTCGGTGATAAAGAAGCTTCCAGGATCCATGAAAGATAATCTGATTATTATTATTATTTTTGTTGTTGTTGTTTTGTTTATTTCTGTTTTAAGAGGCATTTGCCACCTGACCAATGACAACTAGTTCAGTTTTAAGCTCTATGATTCTAAGGCCTAAACTTTTTCCTCCCCTATGTCCCTTTTTCTTTCATTCATTTCGTTTTCTTTCTTTGGTTGTTTTGGTGTTGGGTTTTTTTTTTTTGGGGGGGGGGGGATATGAAGTCAACTTAAACTAAACAAAGACAGTTTCTAGAGCTAAAAAGCATATGCATGGATTCCAGTTAAAAAAGTACTCTGCAAAAGTGCACAGTTTTAATAATAATAATAATAATTATTATTATTATTGTTTTAATAATAATAACAACAAAGGGATTAGCAAAAACCTGCAGCAAACCTCTGCCGGTGGTTTTGACGAAGGAGTGCAAATTTCCCTTCCACCACCCCCCCCCCCACCCCCCCCCACCCCCCCAAATGGGAAAGATTCCATACTTCCAACCTCCAGCTCCACACAGCACCTTATTCTGACAAACATACTTCAGCCTGCTCTCTTTTGCTCTCCATAGAAGACCTAATCCAGCAAGAAAACAGCAAACACCACACACCACCACCCCCACACACTACCGAAGACAAAACATCTGCAGCGCCGCTAAGCTCTTTTTACCTGCAGATGATTCAAACACAGTTTTACTTTGGGGGTATTTCTTGTTTGTTTGTTTGTCTTTGATTTCTTTTTGTCCCTGTCCAGAACTGGATACAAACAAAAACCCCAACCCTCTGAAGCCCCTCTGTTGCAAGATAGCACAATGGAGTTTAAATATCAGCATGTTTCAATTTGATACTACTTATTTTATAGTCGCATGCCTGAAGCGTTACCTCAGCCAACTAGCAGATAAGCTTTCGTTTGAACTGAATCTTCTGAACATAGGTCCTTTACCTCTCTCTCTCTCTCTCTTTGATTTTATTTTTTTTTAGTTAATTTTTCTTTTATTTTCCCTTTTCCCGCCCCCCCCTCCTCCTTTCTGTTTGATTTGCATTCACCAGAAGTGCACTCCTTAATTCACTCCAACCTTTTGAAGTACTGTATTTAAGTGCGTAATGTTAGCCGAAAAACAAACACGGGAACAATAACTCTTTTTTTTTGGGGGGGTGGGGGGTGGGGGGAGGGAGCTCAAAGCATGTTCAAATACTCAGCATTAAGGGGGGGGGGGGGCTATTTGATTAAGGTGTAACTTGAATTAATTAGTGCATGAAATTCAATACTACTACTACTACTACTAACGATAATACTGATAAACAATAAATACAAAACACACATTAAAAAGAACCTTTTAAAAAGTGCTTGGCAGATTCAAGGGCCTGATTGAACTGATCAGAGAAGAAAAAAAAAAACCCTGATTGTTTCCCTGCATTGCTCAGGGAAACTGTGGTGGCTTCTATATTTTTTGTTGTTGTTGTCCAGGCATTCTGGGAAAGGAACATACCCCATCCCTTAAAGGGAAAGTTCTACGGAACATTAAGAAGTCAGGTTATGTATAGCAACACCTAAAACCTAGTGACCTTTATAGATGAAAGGTGCAGATGCATGCTTTTTGGTGCATTCTCAGAATGTAAATGAAACTTAATCTACCAATATGCATCCAAATGGCAGCAGCTGGTTTCTTTTGCAGTCATTAGTTGTGAGGTTTATTTTCTTCTTCTTCTTTCTTTCCTCTTTTTAATGATATTCCCCTAAAACTCACTGAAGAGACTCAACAGATCAGGTTAGAGAGTTGTGCAGTGCCTTTATCTTACATCCCTAAACTTGCTGAAAGTGCCTCCAGGAACTGAGCTGGTCGGAGAGAGCAAAGGAAAAGGGCAAGACAGCAGTGTCTGTTGGTAGGGGTGTTCTGTGCTGCCTCTTGGCACAGCGCAGAAAGGGGGCAGGGAAAGAGAGCAAGGAGCAAGGGTGAGTGAGGGGCATGCAGAAGAGGTGGGCAGAGACTACCAGCACCCGTGGGATACCTTCCTTCCACAGCCAGTCCTGTGCTGCCTGGGCTCAGGATTTGCTTCTGCCAAATCACCCCTAGTTGTGCTTATGCAAGACTTCCAAGTTTCCCTGGATTGTTTATAGAGACATCACTGCCATCGTTGCACTTGCCCATCCTTTCCCTGTGAGACGACTTTTTGACAGCCTGTCCTGACCTGGCAGGATGTAGGAGGAAAGAGTAGGGATCAGCATGAACTGCGGTATTGCCCGGTCAGGCAACCAGACTGTAGGGCCATACTTTTCTTCCCTTGGATTCTTTAGCAGGTATGTGGGAGAGGCTTTCCAGTGCTCTCCCATCCCTGCCTCCTCCCTTCCCTTTCATCAGTCTGTCAGATCTTAAATCCCATCACAGATCCTTTGAGCTATATTATTTCTTTCTTTTTCCCTGGTCCTGAACCTTACTCTACACTCACCGCTACCCGGTGAAGGAAGCAATGACACTAGGAGGAGGTATCTTCTGCAATACGCCAGCCTTGCCTGCTAGGTCCTGGAACATAGCAACTTTTGTTCTGAACTAATGTAGGCACTAAGATGTAATTTTTTGTTTTCAAATGGGAAAAGTCGAGGATCTTCATTCTGCACTTAGCCTGTGGCCAACTGCGGTCGAACACTTCTTCCACACTGTACAGATCCTTTCTTCCCCATCTTTCTCGTATATGAATATATGTGTATAAATGTATATATATATATGTGTGTGTGTGTGTGTGCCTGCACATGTGTGCATCACACCTATGCAGGCACACATACACATACACACACACATATATCTATAAAAATCAAGGCACTTAGAGTTAAACCCTGACCCTAACTCTGCAGCTACGCACAAGCCTGACTTGCCAGGTTTCCAGAAAGACTTGACTTCATTTCTCATTGTGTGGCTTCTGTGACTCTTACTGCTGAGAAAGTAATCAAGATCTGAGAGAACTCTCAGCCCCCACAAGAAATGCAAAGCATCAGCTCAAACAGGGCATTATATCCTCTAGGTAGGTGTAAAACTTCCTGTCCTCTGCTCGCTCCCCTGCCCCTTGTATACCTCTCACCCCATTAAATTCTGGTGGTCCTTAATCTTCCCAGACTCTTGAATTTTAGGGTAGGACTTCTCCTGTCTAAATGGACTTGAATGTTGCACTCAGCTTATAAAGCAACCAACTGACTCAACTAAACAGCAATAATCAGTTCAGTGCTGTGGAATTGATGATCAGAAAGTAGCATCTGGGAGATGAGGTCTCACTTTGGTAACTTAAATTCTGCCACAGCTGGGTATCCACACCTTAGCTTCATGAGTGGAATGATAATCATATGTGATTATGTGAAGAGAAACTCATATGTGAAGAGAAAAATGCTTCATGCAGCAGCTCTTTGTCAGGAGACTGGGATGGATCATTAGGACTCAGGATGATTTGGGGAGCCTGAATGTTGCATTGTCCATATATAGTTCACTGCAAAGGATCTCGATACATGTGGAGTACAGGAATTTAACCTCAGGTAGCATAGGCATGCATTTTTGACACATCTGACACAAAACCAATAACAACAGGAAAAAGAAGAGGCTCTTACACCCTTTACAGAGGAGTGCTGAAATGTCTTTGTAGGCCTGAAGGTGCACTTAACAAACTGCCAGTTCTTAAGAGTGAGCATCCTTTCCCTTTCCCTTTCCCTTTCCCTTTCCCTTTCCCTTTCCCTTTCCCTTTCCCTTTCCCTTTCCCTTTCCCTTTCCCTTTCCCTTTCCCTTTCCCTTTCCCTTTCCCTTTCCCTTTCCCTTTCCCTTTCCCTTTCCCTTTCCCTTTCCCTTTCCCTTTCCCTCTCCCCATTCCCCCTTTCCCCTCTTTTCCCTTTTTCTCCCTCTTTTGGCACATGTTTCTTTTAGCTACACATGAGCTCTGTGGGGTTGTTAATGTCAGTGGAAGAGGACTGGAAATGAGCTGATGGCCAATTTAGTGCATCTGTGAAAGTCAACAGACCTTCATTCATGTGGTAGGGACTTCCCAGAGGCAGTCCCCATGTTTTGCTGGACAGAGAAACTATCAGATGTGTCAGTGTTAGTTGGGCTGTAGTTTGATGAGTCAAGGCAGTTCCAGCATAAAGAGCTATTCCAGCCCCTCAGGTCTCCTTTACCAGCCACTGCTCTGTGCTTTTCTGCTTCTTGGAGCCTCCCATAAAGCTTTTCCTTCATCCGCCCTGTGAAGAGGATGTGGGAACTTATTGCAGTGAGGAAGGCAGCAGTGCATTGCAGTGCAGAGAGAGGAATGAAGTGAGGAGGCAGTGGGCAGGAATCCCAAAGGCTGGTATTGCTGCCAAAATCCCCCATCTGGTCCTACCATACCATACAGCACTAGGGAACAGGCAAAGGAGCAAGACGGAGAGTGACGACGAAAGGCTCTGTGCACCCTTCCTTCCTTCACAGAGCTGAGAGGTTGCTGCCACATCACCAGGAGCTGAAATCCTCTGCGTGGCAGCTCCAAGAGAGACAATGAATGGGATTTACTTTTTTGTTTGTTTGTTTTCCCTTTTCTTTTTACACCCATTCCCCTCCCCCCCCTCCCCCCCCCCCCCCCCCCCCCCCCCCCGGCTTTTGACACGAGAAAGTTAGTGTGCTGCAGTAAGCCAGGCTGTGAGTTCACAGCATCCTAGCAAACCCATGCAGATTCCCTGCATGGAGTCTTCTTAAGTCTGATCTCCACTGGTGGTGGTGGCAGGGGCGACTTCAGGAAAGCAAGCTAAGCCGAATTAATGAAAGGTGTGCATTTAAAGTAGATTTGTTAAACTGTTTTAAAGCCCAGCATGGACATTCTGTTGCAGTATAAAAGCAACCTTAATCTGATTTGGAGTCATTCTTTTGCCTTTTTTCCCCCTTCTTTTTTTCCATTTTGGAAGGAAAGTAAAGCTGAATTGAATTAAGGCTGCTTTAATTCTGAACACAATGGGGCTTAATGCAGTTTACCTCATCTGCCTCACAAGTTCATTCAGACAGAAAAGCCTTTAGTAATCATTAAATGTAATGGAACTGACACTGCTTTGCAGGGAGAGGTTGGGGGAGGGATGGTGGCTGGGCAGAGTGTGGCCACCGTGCTACCAAACTCTTAGGACGTGAGTGCTGGAAATTCACACACTGGCTTACTGAGGGCTAACTGTTGTCCCTGATAACAATCCTAGTGATTTCCTCCCTTTGTTCCTGGTTTACACCTTTTTGTAGGTGAGAGGAGAGTCAAACCCGCTGCCTTCTGGGAAGTCACACAAATGGCTCACAGCCCAAGGAAAGTAATTTCCAAGTTGCAAAGCCTCTGTGCACGTGCTCGACCCGATGCACTGTTTGAGCACGTGGACAAGCCCTTGAAAGACAGTATGAAGCACTAGAGACAGGGTCAAAAAACAACCCTCCCTCATACAGCTTTAAAAGTCCTCTTGTTTTCAGCACTGATGTTCGCTCAGGTATAGATGGCAGTGACCAGACCCTTCTTAGCAAATCATCTGTGGCGTCCCTTAGAGGCTGCACTGGCCCAAGCCAACAACTGGAGCAGTGGCAACTTTTATTGCCAATCTTTTACACTTCTTCTGATTTTTTTTTGCTGAGGGGCAATTGTTTTCATTGGGCAGGACTGCAGAAAGGTTGTTTCTATTATTAAGAGAGCTGAAGCCCAAGTGTGACCTAAAAAAAGCCAATCCCAACCCCACGACTGCTTGTTTGTAAGTATGAAAAAAGTGAGTTTCGCTTTTCCACAGCTGACACTTGGACAGGGCAGGTTCTTCCACGCCATGTGTCTAAACCTAAAGAAAACAAAACACTCGGGCAAGGAACATCTGAAAGTTACTAGGAAAAGGTGGAGAGTTGTGCTTTAGAGTAAGAGCTTCTGCATACACACGGGGAGAATGTTTTCCATTCCAAATATTAGCTTGAGAACTGTGTTTACAGAGGTTCCATTTGCCTCCACCTGGGATGGTCTGGCAAAGTTTATGTTGGGGAGGTGGGGGGGGGGCAAATTTCAAACCTCCCACATCCCCCCACATGAAGAGGAGGTTGTGACAGTTTAGGCTGCGACTTTAAGAAAGGATGGCTGCAAAGGATATATAGTATCCTAAAGTGTAATGGTACTGCAGGAGTGGTTTGATCCTGTAAGGCTTCCAGCAGCCCAAAGCTACTGATAGATAGTCACATTCATTTCAGACTCGCAGGAACCAGCCCCAGCCTGTGATTTACCCTCCATGGCCACAGAGCTGGAGGAAATGGGGAAGTTTGTTCCAGACCTGCCCATCCCAAGTCTGAAACAGGCTCCTTTTCTGAGATGCTTTGACCAAGGGACCTACATTCCAGTTTCGGTTGAACTAATTTTGGGCTGAGTTTCTTTCTTTGTGTTGTTGTTGCTGTTGTTTATGTTTTCTGGCTTTACTTAATCACCTGTAGAGAATTTTAGTTTATTTTGTTTGATTTATTTATTTATCTTCCTGAAATGCTTATCAAGCATTCCTAAAGGTGTCAGCGTTGATATTTGCACAAATGAAACTTCTAGGTGTTCCCCTCAGTGGTTTACTCCGTGCAGGTGGACTTGGCCACCAAGTGAGGTCAACCATTTATGCTGTCAAAGCGTAGCCTCCAAGGAAGCAAAACTGAAACCCCAGCTCTTAACTGAAATCTCTCTCAATATCTCTGTGACTCTGTATATTTCCCCTGTTCAGAAGCTCCAGCAAATGTCAATACAAGTTACATTAACAAAAAAAAAAAAAAGGGAAAATAAGGGGAAAGATCAAAAGGTCATCTCCCATTTCTAGGTTCTGTAATAGATTGAAGACATCGCACTGGGTTCCTTTAGGTGCATCACTCTTTGAGCCATGCTATTGTTTCAGCGACATTTCTACCCATGTAATTGGGATCAGATGCCTATTTTGTGCAAAAGTCAAAAAGAGAAGATAAAAAAGGGTATCTTTATGACTCAGTTCAGCAAACCCTAACTTACAACCTGCTCAAATGAATCTTTTTCCTTTCCATGTAAACCGTTTGGGTTTGGGTTGGGTTTTTTGATGCAGTATGCTGGTTTGAAATGAATCAATAAACAGCTGTCAATAGAACTGTAAATGGCCTCTCAGACACACCTCTGATGTGAAGGAGCAAATATTTCCAGTGTGAAACAATCTCAACTCAATAATCTCCCACAGAAAAGTGCACCATCAGGGCAACAAACCATTTGAGCCGACACAGCTGTGTTTTGTTTCCACCATTTACAACCGGCTTTACACTTTTGGGTCAAGTATGTACTTCATTGCCACATTTGACTTCCAGTAGTGAAATTGTTTGACTTAAACCATTTATTTATTTTTATTTTCTTTTTTTTTTTAACTTCTAATGTTTTATTTATATATATATATATGTATGTATATATATATATATGAGTTCTTGAACTATTGAAATGCATAGTTTTCATCTATGCAAAATTTTACCTGCTTCTGTACTTGTTCATCTGTTCATACTTGGCATCAATTAAAGAGAATTTTTAAGGATCTTACCCAGGATTATTCTGTCTGGTTATTTTTCTGGAGTCTGGTCTCTCTACTGTCACTACTGGCCAGTTCTATCTGAAAGGAATGGTTGGTTCATTGATGGTTTTCTTACTGAATGGTATAAAAAATGGCAACGCAGCCAGTGGGCAATGTGTCTGTGGGCTTTGAGAGGCTCAGAAATGTCAGATCAATCTGTACAGTATCATTAATCTAAGGGTTTGGCTTCCACAGCCTTGAGTGAGAACTGTTCTGGGGCCAAACTCTGCTGCCTTCACTGCTGAGGCAGCACTCAGGTCTACCAAAACCAGTGGTATGAAGATTAAACCTATTGGTAGTGGTCTCCAAACGCTTGTGAGTGGGCAATGTGTCTGTGGGCTTTGAGAGGCTCAGAAATGTCAGATCAATCTGTACAGTATCGTTAATCTAAGGGTTTGGCTTCCACAGCCTTGAGTGAGAACTGTTCTGGGGCCAAACTCTGCTGCCTTCACTGCTGAGGCAGCACTCAGGTCTACCAAAACCAGTGGTATGAAGATTAAACCTATTGGTAGTGGTCTCCAAAGGCTTGTGCACGTTGTGGCCACATTGCTGAAGCTGAACCACTGCCTGTGGCAATATCATGCAAGTGCTGACCTGACATCAGGTTTCAACCAACTGTGTGCTTTGATCATGGTGGTTTTTTTGCTTTGGGATGACTTTCAGCAAGTCAGATTGCTTCTGTCTTGGTTTCTGTTGAAAATGGTTTGGTTTAGCTTGGTTTGTTTCTTTTTTCCCAAGGTGCATTTCATTCCGGCTGGTCTGATGCGGTCATGCCTGCATCGTATTTTTAGTGTAATATTTTCATTGTAATGTTTTTATTCTGTATCTTTTTAGTATAGATTTTTTTATTATGTTTCCTTATATATATATCTTAGTATATATATATTTATTATATTTTATTATATATATTTTAGTGTATGTATATTGTATTGTATTTTATTATCTATGGTTTTGTATACATTTTTGTTATCATATTTTAATGTACATTTTTATTATACATATATTTTTATTGCAATTTTTTTAATTATATATAAAGAAGGCAGTGCCATGAATGCTAACTCATTTTTTTTTTTATGCCCCAGGTACTGTGTATTAAAAGTCCACCTATTAAAATCTCTCAGGGCTTTCTGCCTTTCATTCAGACAGGTCTGATGCAGTCATGCCTGCCATGTCTTAATCATATTTTTATGGTGCTGTTTTAATGGTAATGTTTTTATTATCTATATTTTTAGTGTATATATATATATATAAATATATATTTACATTTATATATTTATTTACAGATATATTTATATATTTATCTATAATTATATATATTTACATATATTTTTATGTATATAATTATATATATCTTTATATATATATATAAATTCTCTCTCTATAATATATATAATATTATATATATTATTATATATAATTATATATATTTATATATAATTATATTTCATTATATATATTTCAGTACAGATATGTTTATTATGTTTTTATTTATATATATTAGTATATATGTTTATTATGTTTTATTATGTTTTATATCAGTATATCTGTTTCCATTATATTTATTCATTATATATATTAGTATATAAAATTCATTATATATATTAGTATATGTTTATTATATTTTGTTTCATATATTTTAACATATATATAATTATATTTTATTTTAAACATTTTAGTGTATGCATTTCTTTTACATATATTTTATTCTAATGTTTTTATAGCATATAAAGAAGTGGCTTAAATTCTAACTCTTTTATGCCCCAGGTACAGTGTGTTAAAAGTCCACCTATTAAAATCTCTCAGGGCTCTCTGCTTTTCATTCAGACTGGTCTGATGCAGTCATGCCTGCCATGCCTGTATCATATTTTTATTGTGACATTTTTAATTCTAATGTTTTTATTATATATATTTTAGTATATATATATTTGTATATATATATATATTAGTATACATATATATATTTTAATATATATATATATAGTATTCCATTATACATATTTTAGTATAGATTCTTTCATTATATTTTATTTCATATATTTTTCTTACATATATTTTTATGATACACATTTTGTTGTAATATTTTATTGTAAAGTGTTTAATGCAATATTTTTATTGTAATATTTTGTTCTATATTTTAGGTATTTTTATTATCTATATTTACATATATTTATTGTATGGCTTTATTTAGATATATAATTAAATATGTATTTATATATTACATATATATTTAATTATATATCAAATTATCTGGATTTAATGATATATATTAATATATGTTTTTATGCTAATATTTTTATTACATATAAAGAAGACAGAGACATAAATTCCACCTCTTTTATGCCCCTGGTACTGTGTATTAAAAGTCCATCTATTAAAATCCCTCAGGGCTTTCTGTAGGTCAGTGCAGTTCGTAACCACGGGTTGCATACATGGTGGAGTGCTGGTTCTAGATGGTGAGTGCTGGTTCCATATGGTAGAGTGCTGGTTCTATATGGTGAGATGAAGTGGAAAAAAAAAATAGCCCTAATTTTATATGAGGCAGGGTGTTCTTCAGAGTCTGCCATGTGATTTTATTCCCTTGCTTGTTTTGCTTTGGTGGTCAAGAAAAGCCTTGTGTCGCTGAAATCTCCGCTCGTGTATTTGTGTACTCAGCTTCAAGTATTTAGTCAGCCTTATCAAGTCTCACTTAGGAATTGCTAGAAGTTGGTTTGTTGAGCTGCCAGTAAGGATTTGTGGAGTTCCCAGTCTTTGATGGGTCTAGTCCAAGTCGTTTGTCTGTTAGCTGCTGTGTGGTGGTGGTCTTAAGTCAATGAGTGACTCCTGTTGCGTGCCTCGCTTCCAGGGTGTGATCGCTGGCATTGAGTGTCGTTGGCTCTAAAGTCTCGTTGCTTTGTCCTTTTTTAATTGTCTGTATTTAAAAAACAGAAAAGAAAAAGAGATGAACTGCTTCTTTATCACCTCTGCAGTATCAGCCTTCTCCCTGTTGTCCTTAGCAAAGCTCCAGTTGCATTGTTTGGACCAAATGGTAATGTTGCTGCATAAGCTGCTTTCCTCAATCTCCAATTCATTTGCTCCATAACCCATTTCTCTATCCCCCTACTAGCATCCTCCCTTCTTGGCCATGCTTCTTGTGAAATGCTACCCCCAGAGTCTTCTTCTCTGAGGTCCTTCATGGTCTGTCTCATCGTATCTGTCATGGATCTGGCTTAGAAAGCTTCTTTCTCTTAGGACTGGGAATGCCAATTCTTGTATCACGATCATGCCTTGTTTTTCTGACGGAAGATCTTGCCTGTTTCCATCTCTGTGCTGACTCTGTGTGGAAAATGCTTCTGCTAGGATACTTTGGCCATGCTGCTAACAAGATAACATCTCATACTTTATAGATTCCTCATCTTTTCCACAGCGTGTGCAGTCTCTTTGTCCTTTGGTATATCTTGTGCCGAGATACTTGTGATGTGGCAGTTTTCCTAAGTGGAGGTTTCCAAACCAAGCTGTGCACATTCAGAGCCAGGCCTCAGGCCATGGTTTGGTTTTTTTTTCCCTCTAAAATGATCTTTAAAAAAAACAAGTGTCAACATTGTGTACTGAATTAGTAGAGTCTCTGAGTTAATTTCTGACTCCATCTCAAAAGTAAAGGGGTGTGTGAGTTTTCTCCCCCACAAAGCAAATCCTCCCATCTTGTCTGTTATGCTTCATCAGTTACCAAAACAATTGTGTATTGAAGTCCTTCCTTTGGTTACACCAAGCTGCCTCCTTCTCTTGTGGGTTTTATCTGAAGCAGCCTGCACTGAGGAAAAAGAAAGACATGTCTCTGCAGATGTTGATGACCCATGGAATAAGCTCCTTCTCCTGCAGCTGCACTGGCACCCAAGTTATAAGGAGAGCATCAACTCATTCAGCAGACTTTCAACACAGAGAGGGAGAGAGTCCATTCAGTACCAAGGTGCTCTTTTAATGTGCTATCTGTTTTACACCATAAGGATAGTTTCAGCATGAATTTAGTTTCCCTAACAGCTAGTGTTAGAAGTTACTCACCTTGCATGTGCTGGTTGATTCTTGGCTACACAAGAACTGCTTTGTGGAGACGTGAAATCTCAGGTGTGAATATTACTCCCTCGCCGTACAGGGAGTATTTCTCTTCAGTGAATAAGAACCTGAATACTCCCCGGTGTAAGATGACTCTTACTGGTGAAAGCAAAAAGAAACTTTCCTCACAGGTGTGCTGTCACCCACTGCTGAGGTTTTATCCTTCCTCTAAAAGCATCTGGAGCAGCCACCTTCAGGGAGAGCAGGCGAAGTCAGACGGCCTGACTGCCAAAGACAATCAGATCGTCTGATTCAACCCCAGCCCCGAGAGCAGCTGTTAAGTACGGCCACAGCCGAGCTCTGCAAGTACCTCCAGAGAACTGTTGTGCTCTTGAAGTAAAACCTGAGCCTGCAGAAGTGAATAGGAACCTTTTCACTTCAGAGGACTGTAGCAAGACCATGATTTCACGCTCCCTTTCAGTCTGCTAAGAAGATGAGAAAACGTTCTGTACCCAAGGCTTCTCACAGGTACTTTTAGCATTGTGTTGTAACTCATGGTTGGGCTTGCTATAAAAAAATGCTCACTTTCAGAGGGTTGAGATGAAGAGTTCAAAGAAAAACACCAATAAAAATCAGAAGGAGCTTTAATTAGTGCAACAATGCTTCGATTCACTCAGCTCCTCTAACAGCTTCCTAAAATACCTCACATTTTATTCCAACGAGGAGACAATTATGACTCTTGAATAGAAAGCTGTTACAGCTAGAAGATGAAAATGTAATTGGTGGTGGTATATTTGGTGACCTCCTCTCACTAGGCAGGAACAGTAGCACATTTGGCTTTCGAGCAGGAGAGCCTATGGTTGGCACTGAATGCAATAGAGATACATAAAACAGGCTTGGATGAGCCTTAAAAGGGGACAGGTCAAGGACAGATGTATTTCATGGGTCAAGCATTTCCACTCTCCCTCATTAACAGTAGAATCATAGAATCATAGAAGAGAATTAGAGAATCAGTAAGGTTGGAAAAGACCTCAAGGATCATCAAGTCCAACCTGTCACCCAATACCTCATGACTACTAAACCATGGCACCAAGTGTCACATCCAATCCCCTCTTGACCACCTCCAGGGGTGGGGACTCCACCACCTCCCTGGGCAGCACATTCCAATGGCTAACAACTCTCTCTGGGAAGAACTTTCTTCTCACCTCCAGCCTAAACTTCCCCTGGCACAGCTTGAGACTGTGTCCTCTTGTTCTGATGGTGGTTGCCTGGGAGAAGAGACCAACCCCCACCTGGCTACAACCTCCCTTCAGGGAGTTGTAGACAGCAATAAGGTCTCCCCTGAGCCTCCTCTTCTCCAGGCTAAGCAACCCCAGCTCCCTCAGCCTCTCCTCATAGGGCTGTGCTCGAGGCCTCTCCCCAGCTTTGTTGCCCTTCTCAATGTCCAGTCTCAATGTCCTTTGTAAACTGAGGAGCCCAGAACTGGACACAGGACACAAGGTGCAGCCTAACCAGTGCTGAGTACAGGGGCACAATGACTTCCCTGCTCCTGCTGGCCACACTATTCCTGATGGAGGCCAGGATGCCATTGGTCTTCTTGGCCACCTGGGCACACTGCTGGCTCACGTTCAGCTGCTGTCACCCAGTCCCCCCAGGTCCCTCTCTGCCTGGCTGCTCTCCAGCCACTCTGACCCCAGCCTGTGGCACTGCATAGAGTTGTTGTGACCAAAGTGCAGCACCTGGCACTTGGATTTGTTGAACGCCATCATGTTGGACTCTGCCCATCTGTCCAGTCGGTTGAGGTCCCTCTGCAGAACCCTTCTACCCTCTACCTGATCCACATCTGCTCCTAACTTGGTGTCATCTTCAAATTTACTGATGATGGACTCAATCCTCTCATCAGATCATTAATAAAGATATTGAACAGGATGGGGTCCAGCACTGATCCCTGGGGGACACCAGAATGTCAGGAATGTTAGGATGACCTATATTCAATTCACATCAGAAGCCTGCTATGTGACACCCAGATGCAATACAAAGTGAGGTTTAGTGAGTGCCACAGTTACATGGGCTGATGTCGTTGGCTCAGACTGCAGACACTTCACAAGGTTTAGTTTAGTATCTTTGATTTGTGGAAATGATAAGAAAATGAATGCCTGAGGGTTTGGCAATCCAAAAGTACCTGCTGCAGTCACAGAATCCCAGAAACATTCAGGTTGGAAAAGACCCTCAGGATCACCAAGTCAAACCCAGAACCCTACTCTACAAGGGTCACCCCTAAACCATAGCCCCCAGCACCACATCCAAACCACCTTGAAACACAGCCAGGCTTGGGGACTCCACCACCTCCCTGGGCAGCACATTCCAATGCCTGACCACTTTGTTGTTCTTAATATCCAGTCTCAACCTACCCAGTGGCAGCCTGAGGCCATTCCCTGTTGTTCTGTCACTAATTACCTGTGAGAAGAGACCAGCACCAGCCTCTGAACAATGTCCTTTCAGGTAGTTGTGGACACAGGTGGAAGATTTTCTGTGTCAGTTCATTCCCACTTAGAAACACCTCATGTTTTTCATCTTGATAAGCAGGGGCAGAAGTCAAGGCCACAATTATACTCTTTGGTGTTGCACATATCCACGTCCATGGATGATCCATGGCAGAGTTGCTTCTCTTTGACAACTAATCCACAGGGCCTGAATCAGGCCCATAGCTCAGCTTAAGGCTAAGCTGTCTTAGGAGCAGTTCACTGATGAACAGCACAGAAGAAAACCATCCATCCCAAAGCCTAGCTCTGCAGGCAAGCCATGTAAGGATTCTCCAGCTATTTCTCCATGAATACTGAGAACAAAATATGGACTTGGAAGTATTTTGTTCAAGTTGGGAGAAAAAAGTGATTTCATTTATTGACTATTTAAACTCACTGCTGCTTGGTCACTCTGAACACACATCTGCATGTACACCCCTCCTTTAAATTCTGAATGAAGGATCCTTCTAGGCTCTTAGGGCATTTCCTTCCCTGCAACTTCTGGATGGATGATGGGAGCTGAGACTGCCAACAGGGTCCTGCCTACAAGTGGAATCACTCAGGCAATGGTAGGTGTTTAGACATCTCTCTGACTTCGTCTGGTGACTTTGACTCTTCTGTTTTCAGTGTGCAGTATTCATCTTCAGCCCCCAAAAAAGCCTATTCCAGCTTACAAGAGAGGTGACTTTCCCTTTGGTTCCTTTTCTAGCTGGTCAAATGTTGTTATGAACCTGGTTTGCTGGATTTTGACTGTTTCTAAGACTTTAGATGCCAATAAATCGCTTGCAAATGTTCCTGAACTACTCAGGAGGTGTTTTATTTCCCACTACCCTGATATCATCAGCTTCAATTAGTGTCATTATGTTTGGTTGTTTCAGCTGCAGAGATTTTTGCAGGAGTTTGGGAAGATGAAAAGAGAAGTGCACATTTCCCAAGGTATACATTCATGGATCAATAGCTTGATAGATTAATAGATTCATAGAATGGTTTAGGTTGGAAGGGCCCTTAAAGAACATCCAGTTCCAACACCTCTGCCACAGGCAAGGATACCTTCCACTAGCCTAGGATGCTCAAGGACTCATCCAACCTGGCCTTCAATACCTCCAGGGAGGGAGCATCCACAGCCTCCCTGGGCAACCTGTGCCAGTCTCTCACCACCCTCATGGGGAAGAACTTCTTCCTAACATCCAATCTGAATCTACCCATGTCTATCTTTGTTTCATTCCTCCTCATCCTATCACTCCCTGACACCCTCAAAAGTCCCTCCCCAGCTTTCTTGTAGCCCCCTTCAGATCCTGGAAGGCCACAATGAGGTGTCCTCAGAGCCTTCTCTTCAGAGAAGAATGTGCAAAGCCATGAATACCACCCTCACTTGAAAGTGTTTCTTCCTAGGACCCAGCCTAAATCTGCCCTCCTCAAGCTTCAACCCATTCCCTCTTGTCCTATCACTACAAGACCTTGTAAAAAGTCCTTTGCCAGCTTTCTTGTAGCCTCCTTCAAGGTACTAGAAGGTTGTTCTAAGGTCTCCCCCGATCCTTCTTCTCCAGGCTGAACAGCCCCAACTCTCTCAGCCTGTCCCAACAGGGACAATGTTCACCAGCCCTCTGATCATCTTCATGTCCCTCCTCTGGACCCATTCCCACAGTTCCATGTCCCTCTTATGCTGGGAGCCCCAGAACTGGACACAGTGCTGCAGGTGGGGTCCCAGCAGAGCAGAGCAGAGCAGAGGTGCAGAATCACCTTCTTCATCCTGCTGCTCACACTTCTTTTGATACAGCCCAGGACACAGCTGCCTTCTGGGCTGCAAGTGCCCATTGCTGGCTCATGTTGAGTTTATCATCAGCTGACACCCCCAAGTCCTTCTTCATGAGACTTCTCTCAAGCCACTGCTTGTCCAGCCTCCGTACTTGAACAGCTTCCTCCCACAGAGGGAGAATTTTTGGGAGGGTCTTTCTTTGTTTTTTCTTGAATTGAATTATCTTTGCATTACTTATTTGGGAAAGAATCAAAAGAAATAAAGAAGGATTTCTGTTACTTGGGGAACATGCCTTTGTTGTGGTTATTTAGGTGATGAAATGGCTGGGGTTCGAAGAGAAGAGCATTGTCTGCTGATGGGGCTCAAACGCAAACCCTGTGATACTTAGTGTTTAAATATTCAAGTGGGTAAGATGTGAATATTGCAGGAGTACTGTAGGTGGTGTTCAGAAGGCAATATCTTGATCACAGGATGTTAGGGATTGGAAGGGACCTCTGGAGATCTTCGAGTCCAACCCCCTCCCAGAGCAAGACCATAGAATCCAGCACAGGTCACACAGGAACACATCCAGACAGGGCTGGAAAGTCTCCAGAGGGGACTCCACAACCTCTCTCTGGGCAGCCTGTTCCAGTGTTCTGTGAGCCTTACAGTAAAGGTCTTCCTCATGGTGAGGTGGAACTTCCTGCAGTTCTGGAGTACCAGCTACAAATCGGTCATTACAATGTAGTAATGCAACTGGAACTGAGTGTGGGCTAAGAGGCAAGACTCCATTGCCACCCTGAATCATTGCTTTGCTGAGGCAGGGATTCCAGAAGTGAACCAATTAACTTTAAGGCTCCAAATACCAAGTGAGAAATCTTCTTTTTTGCTAATGAGAAAAACGCTGCTCTGATATAAATCTCTTTGTCCTGAACAAATTTGTTCACTGTTCAATACACGGTGATGGGCTTACGTCTTCTTGATTAGAGGGCTGGAGCACCTCTCCTATGAGCACAGGCTGAGGCAGTTGGGGTTGTTCAGTCTGGAGAAAAGAAAGCTCCAAGGAGACCTAATTATGGCCTTCCAGTGTCTTAAGAGGGCCTACAAGAAATCTGGGAAGGACATTTTAGGGTGTCAGGGAGTGATAGGATGAGCAGGAATGAAACAAAGATAGACATGGGTAGATTCAGATTGGATGTTAGGATGAAGGTGGTGAGAGACTGGCACAGGTTGCCCAGGGAGGTGGTGGAAGCCTCATCCCTGGAGGTTTGTAAGGCCAGGCTGGATGTGGCTCTGAGCAACTTGATCTAGTGTGAGGTGTCCCTGCCCATGGCAGGGGGATTAGAACTAGATGATCCTTGAGGTCCCTTCCAACCCTAGAAGTCCCATGATTCAATGATCCTCCTGGACTTCAGGCCACACTGACTTCCGGCATTTTGGCTCTAACCCTCTGCATTTTTTTCCCCTCCATTCTTTTGGTTTTCCTCCTTGTGTCTGAGACATCAAGCTGAGGTGAACCAGAGCACTGCCACGTTTTGTGTGCTGTGGCTAGTCTGGCAGAAACTCTGTTGAATGTTTTGACTTAGGTGAAATTTGTTTTGCTGACTGTTCCATCAAGTCCATGTGTTGTCCAGGGAGATGAGCCTCATCCCTGGAGGTTTTTAAGGCCAGGCTGGATGTGGCTCTGGGCAACCTCATCTAGTGTGAGGTGTCCCTGCCCATGTCAGGGGGGTTGGAACTGGATGATCCTTGAGGTCCTTTCAAACCCTGAGAATTCTGTTTGTTGTGAAGACTTTGGAGCCATTGATTCAGTCCTTCTGGGGTAATGTTGACCTGATTGCCAGCATGGCATTAAGGGGCATCTGTTGGCAGCTGAGATGAGAAATGCAGTAAGATCTTGATGTTGTGAAAGAGCATGGTGTGTGGGCAGAACTGGAATTCTGCTCTGGTCTACTTTGGCTTTGTGTCTCTTTGCCCTCTAAATATTTCATGTGCTGTTCTTGTTATTTGGTAGCTTTCCAGTGTGCTGTTGAAGAGCAGCCTTGTTTCTTCTCAGAAGTAGCAGCACTTCAGAAGTGGGAAGGCAGCTTGTGTGTCAGTTGATTATATTGGTGTTGTAGTTTTAAGCTATGCCTTTAAAATTGTTCACAGATCTTGAGCAGAAAGCAGTAAAATGTAAATGATCACTACTGGGTGTGAAAAGAAAATACAGGTAATTCTAAACAATCCCCTTGGAGAGATATCTTATCATTTTTTTCATATCAGTTTTTATTATATCAGCTTAAGAAGGACATTGAGACTCTTGAACATGTCCAGAGAAGGGCGACAAGGCTGGGGAGAGGCCTTGAGCACAGCCCTGTGAGGAGAGGCTGAGGGAGCTGGGGTTGCTTAGCCTGCAGAAGAGGAGGCTCAGGGGAGACCTTCTTGCTCTCTACAACTACCTGAAGGGAGGTTGTAGCCAGGTGGGGGTTGGTCTCTTCTCCCAGGCACCCAGCACCAGAACAAGAGGACACAGTCTCAAACTGTGCCAGAGGAGGTTTAGGCTGGATGTTAGGAAGAAGTTGATCACAGAAAGTGAGATTGTCCATTGGAATGTGCTGCCCAGGGAGATGGTGGAGTCACTATCCCTGGAGGTGTTTAGGAAGAGACTGGATGAGGCACTCAGTGCCATGGTTTAGTTGATTAGATGGTGTTGGGTGATAGTTTGGACTTGGTGATCTCTGAGGTCTATTCTATTCTATTCTATTCTATTCTATTCTATTCTATTCTATTCTATTCTGTTCTATTCTATTCTATTCTATGCCATTCTATGCCATTCTATGCCATTCTATGCCATTCTATTCCATGCCATTCCATGCCATTCCATGCCATTCCAATACAGGGTATGTACCTATGTACCAGAGGCTACTAAACAGCAGTCTGAAACTACGGTAGTCAATATCTTCAATTATTAATCAAAGGTAGGAAATGGAGGCTGGCTATCACCCTGTACTATACAGCCACTGTTGCTAATGCATATTCAAAGCATGCATCCTGTCTGACAGGGCTGTGCAGTGTTTTTCCTGGTCTTGCAATGTCTGTGATCTCATCCATTTATGACACTTTTAAAAGGCTGCTGAAATCCACCAACATGAAGTGCAACTCAGCCCTCCTTCAGAACAGATCAATAGGTCCACAAGGCTCCACATCCCAGGCTGGAATGTCTGTGCCTGGGAGACAGGCAGCAGAGTGGAAGGGTGTTGTCTTTTGATTATTGTCTGTCTTTTTTTGGTAATATCCATTCAGTTCCTGCTGGCATGACTTGGGTACCAACATGAATGTGAAGCATGTGGGAGCAAAGACTTCACTGCCTGCGTCTTGCATGGCTTTTTGCTCCTATAGAGTGGAGTCACCATCACTGGAGGTGTTTAGGAAGACACTGGATGGGGCACTTGGTGCCATGGTTTAGTTGATGAGATGGTGTTGGGTGATAGGTTGGACTTGATGATCTCAAAGCTCTTTTCCAACCTGGTCTATTCTATTCTATTCTATTCTATTCTATTCTATTCTATTCTATTCTATTCTATTCTATTCTATTCTATTCTATTCCTTTCTATTCTATTCCTTTCTATTCTACTCTACTCTACTCTATGCTAGGCTAATCTACGCTACACCTATTCTACTCTATTCTACTTCTACTTCTACTTCTACTTCTACTTCTACTTCTACTTCTACTTCTACTTCTACTTCTACTTCTACTTCTACTTCTACTTCTACTTCTATTCTACTCTACTCTACTCTACTCTACTCTACTCTACTCTACTCTACTCTACTCTACTCTACTCTACTCTACTCTACTCCATTCTCTAGGCTAAAAAGCTCCAAGTCCCTCAGCCTTTCTTCATAAGAGAGATGTTCTAGTCCCATAATCACCTTTGTAGTCCTTTGCTGAACCCTCTCAAGCAGTTCCCTGTGCTTCCTGAACTGAAGAGGCCAGAACTGGACAAGGTACTCCAGATGAGGCCTTACCAAGGCAGAGTAGAGCAGGAGGAGAACCTCCCTTGACCTTCTGGCCACAGTCTTCTTGATGCATCTGAGGATACAAAGGCACATTGCTGGCTTGTGCTTATCCTGCTGTCCACCAGAATCCTGAGATCTTTTCCCACAGGGCTGCTTTCCAGCAGGTCAGCCCCCAGTAAGATACAGGAGAAATGTCAGCTTTTGTGGAGACATTTACAGAGGAAGCTGACTTGTTCTGTTGTTCCATCACAGGTAATTACTGATAGAAATAGAGGGAATGGCCTCGAGCTGCTACTGGGTAGGTTTAGACTGGACATTAGGAAAAAAATTTCCCAGCAAGAGTGGTCAGGCATTGGAATGTGTCCCCAAGCCTGGATGTGTTTAAAGGTGGTTTGGATGTGATGCTTGGGGCTATGGTTTAGGGGTGAACCTTGTAGAGTAGGGTTCTGGGTCAGACTTGGTGATCCTGAGGGTCTGTTCCAACCTGAATGCTTCTGTGATTTCTGTGTTCATTCCTATTCATCTCCAGAGCTTTTTCAACACTCTGCTAATGAAGCTAATGTAGCAATATCAAAAGATGTGATTTACTGCAGTGGAAGTTAATATGCTGCAGGCTTTATTTGGTTTACAAGAAAGCCTAAAACCTCCTGCAGATAAATATCCAGAAGTGCAATGGAAGAAAGTAACTGTTTCTGCTTTGGCTGGGGGGTTGGACTGGAGGATCTCCGGAGGCCCCTTCCAACCCCTAACATTCCATGATTCACTACCAGTAGATCACGGAATCATAGAGTCACAGACTTGTTAGGGTTGGAAGGGACCTCAAGGATTATCTAGTTCCACCCCGCCCTGCCATGGGCAGGGACACTTTCCACTAGATCAGTTTGATCAGAGCCACATCCAGCCTGGCCTTAAAAACTTCCAGGGATGAGGCTTCCACCACCTCCCTGGGCAACCTGTGCCAGTCTCTCACCCCCCTCATGGGGAAGAACTTCTTCCTAACATCCAGTCTGAGTCTACCCATTTCTAGTTTTGTTCCATTCCCCCCAGTCCTATCACTCCCTGACACCCTCAAAAGTCCCTCCCCAGCTTTCTTGTAGCCCCCTTCAGATCCTGGAAGGCCACAATGAGGTATCCTCAGAGCCTTCTCTTTTCCAGACTGAACAACCCCAACTCTCTCAGTCTATCCTTATAGCAGAGCAGCTCCAGCCCTCTGCTCATCCTCCTGGCCTTTCTCTGGACACCTTCCAGCACCTCCAGATCTTTCTTGTACTAGGGGCTCCAGAACTGGTTATGGTGCTCCAGGTGTGGTCTCAGCAGAGTGGAGTAGAGGAGGAGAATCATGTCCCTCTCCCTGCTGGCTCTGCTTCTCTTGATGCAGCCCAGGATGGGATTGGCTTTCTGGGCTGCAAGTGCTCACTGCTGGCTGATGTTGAGCTTCTCATCCACCAGCACCACCAAGTCCTATTCTTCAGGGCTGCTCTCAAGCTAGTCAGTGGTTTGGAATGACAGAAGAGGAGGTTTAGATTGTATTTTAGGAACAAGTTCTTTACAAAGAGGGTGGTTCAGCACTGGAACATGTTGCCCAGGGAGCTGGTTGATGCCCCATCAATGGAGATATTCAAGGTGAGGCTTGACAGGGCTCTGAGTGACCTGATCTAGCGCAGGATGTCCCTGTTCACTGCAGGGGAGTTGGACTAGATGACCTTTAGAGGTCCCTTCCAAGCTGTGTGATTCTATGATAAATGTTGGTGCACAGAGTAACAAGGGCAGTTTGAGATACTTTGCTCATGGTCCAAGTCATCTTTATTTGGGAAGTGTGTGTCAGAAATTGACTGAGCTCAGCATAAGGCATTGGTTCAGCCTGGGTTCCCTAATTTTCCAGGATGGTGCCAAGGGAGGGAATGAATCCTTATTACAAGAAAGATGTGAACCCCTGTCACAAGAAAGATCTGAACCTCTATTAGAAGAAAGATCTGGACATGCTGGAATGTGTCCAGAGAAGGGCCATAAGGATATCAGAGGGCTGGAGCTCCTCTCCTATGAGGACAGACTGAGGGAGTTGGGGTTGTTCAGTCTGGAGAAGAGAAGGCTCTGAGGAGACCTTAGAGCAGCATTCCAGTACCTGAAGGGGACCTACAAGAAAGCTGGGGAGGGACTTTTTAGGGGGTCAGGGAGTACTAGGACTGGGGCGAATGGATCGAAGCTAGAGGAGGGGAGATTTAGATTAGGCATTAGGAAGAACTTCTTCACCATAAGGTTGGTGAGACACTGAATCATAGAATCAGTACGGTTGGAAAAAGACCTCAGAGATCATCAAGTCCAACCTGTCACCCAGCACTTCATGACTAAGTAAGACATGGCCAATAGTGCCATGTCCAATCCCATCTTGAACACCTCCAGGGACTGTGACTTCACCACCTCCAACACCTGGCACAGGTTGCCCAGGGAGGTGGTGGAATCCCCATCCTTGGAAGTTTTTAAGGCCAGGCTGGATGTGGCTGTGAGCAATCTGATGTAGTGTGAGGTGTCCCTGCCCATGGCAGGGGGGTTGGAACTGGATGATCCTTCAGGTCCCTTCCAACCCTGACAGTTCGGTGGTTTTGTGAATGAAGCCCCTGCAGGGAGGCAGACTCAGACCTGCTTAGATGCTCAACTGGTTTAAAAGGCTTGGCTTCTAGGGAAGCCAGGGGCCCCCTGGGATTAGCAGCATGAAGAAAACGAGTGGGCATCAGTCCTGAAATTGCAGTGCAAAAGCAGCTTACGGCAGCAGGGAGCAATTGAGGGCATTTGTCTGTGAATAGCCTTGCATTCCCGAGCTGATCTTTCCAAGGGCCCTGAATCCCTGTCGAGTCCAGCACCTCTTGATAGGTTACTGAGCAAGAATGATATTAAGAATGACATGTGGGAAAGCAGGAGATGCTGTGGCATGGTTAACTCAGATAAAAACTGCCTGCTTGCTAACCCATTCAAGGCAGGGACTTTGGAATGGAATGGAATGGAATGGAATGGAATAGACCAGGTTGGAAGAGACCTTCAAGATCATCGTGTCCAACCTATCATAATAGAATGGACATTTTGGTGTGTGGCTCATGGAGTCAACAGTTTTGTCCTCTTAGGAGGGGGAAGAAATGTTTTCATACAAAGAGCAGTTGTGTAGGGCATTCTGGTCCTTGGCCTCCCTTCCCACTGCCTTGCAGCCCTCCATTCCTCTCACCTTCACTTGTTCCTAGTTTCAGAATGGATGTGGCCACATTCCCATAGCTTCTGGTACTTACCCTTTCTCTGAGGGCACAATATGCTTTTGCCAGGTGCAAGCACAGGGCCTTGCTCCATCCTAGTCACACCTTTTCTCTGTGATTTAGGTGGATTGAAGCAGATTGGGTCATGGCAATCTCCACACTATTGGATTGGATAGGATAGGATAGGATAGGATAGGATAGGATGGGATGGGATGGGATGGGATGGGATGGGATGGAATGGAATGGAATGGAATGGAATGGAATGGAATGGAATGGAATGGAATGGAATGGAATGGAATTAACCAGGTTGGAAAAGACCTTTGAGATCATCCAGTCCAACCTATCACCCAACACCATCTCATCAACTCAACCATGGCACCAAGTGCCTCATCCAGTCCTCTCTGAAACACCTCCAGGGATGGTGACTCCACCACCTCCCTGGGCAGCACATCCCAATGGCCAATCTCTCTTTCTAGGAAGAACTTCTTCCTATCATCCAGCCTAAACCTCACCTGGCACAGCCTGAGACTATGTCCTCTAAACACAGTGTGAAGCACCGAGTAAAAGGGAGCCCTGGGCTCAGGGTGTGACTGTACTAAAAATACTGAGTTAAAACAAGGATTTTTTTTTTATCATTATTATTATGGGTTGTATTTTTTTACCATAATCTTGGTGATTAGTGTTTAAAACAAAGCCCTCTCTGATTATTTCTGTTCAGTAACATCTGGAGTGAGGCAGGTGTTTTGTGGATAAATGGGAGAGAAAAGCTCTCTGCATCCTTTTGTTACAACCTGTGTTGAACAGGGTCTCGGTGGAAGCTGAGATTGGGACTGGCAGGAACTTTTCCAGGGGAATCCTTTTTTTATGGGCTCTACACAGAAGGCTGGTTTGTTCTTTGCTGCACCCTTTCTTTCTGGGTTTCTGTTGAGGAACTTGCAATAAAGTTGAAGTGAAAGCACTAAGAGGCTCGTCTCGTTATGGATCTGCTAGGAAATACATTCAGTAAATGTCTCTCTGCTCATAAATATTGTACAGAATCACCATAACCTGCTGAGGATGTGATTAAGTTACTGCCTACCAAGTAATTGCTTTAGCTTTTCCCAGCCATTGG